>NC_092807.1:31249753-31556118 GCF_040954645.1 Diabrotica undecimpunctata | reverse complement strand
CCTTCTCCAGTTTTCTAAGCATATAGTCTATATCGCTCTCGTCTTGAGCTAGAATGGCTTAGTCGCCAGCAAAGTGTATCGTGTACAATCTGTCGTCTTCGATTGGAATGCCCATATTGCAGCATTTTTTTGTCCACACTCAAAGCGGCTCATTCAAATATATTTTAAAGAGTGTAGGTGCTCTACAGCAGCCTTGCTTAAGACCCTTACTAATAGGAACTTCTCTAGTTAATTTGTTTTCAGTATTAATGTTTACCGTTATATTTTTGTAAAGCTGTTGTACCGCTTTTATATATTTTTTTATTTATTCCTTGTTTTTCCATTGCTACCCAGAGCATTGTGAGTGGTACACTATCGCATGCCTTTGTCAGATCTATAAAGACTACATGAGTTAAGGGGTTGTTGGCTATTTTTTTTTCAAGAACCTGCTTTAGAGAAAATATGCTGTCTATACAGAATCCGCCTGCACGAAAGCCATTTGGTTCTTTTACATACGTCATCTCTTTTTCAATTTTATTTTTTATTATTTTTCCATAGAGTCTTGATGAATTTATGACAGTTAGCCCCCTGTAGTTTGAACAATTCTTTCTGTCTCCTTTTTTGTAGATGTTGTTAATATGTGGTTTTGTCCACTCCGGTGGTAAGTCATGTCCTTTATAGAATAAGGTGAAGACATATGCCAGTAATTCCCGCAATACTTGTGGGCTGTGTTTTAATAATTCGTTCGGTATACCTTTTTCGAGTTTTTAGACTTCGTATTGCATCTTCGACTTCCTGTACTGTTATTTCATTGTCTTCATCGTATTCCACTTCATATGTTGTTGTAATGGGACATTATTGGTTACATTTGTTCTTCTGTCTTCCCATGTTCATCCATTGATGATCCTGTGGCATGACGTCTCTGATCTTTCTAGTTTCTTCCAGTTGGTTTCCGCCGTGGAGCTCCATACTGGGACAGCGTACAGTATTACCGATCTAACGTAGGCCTGGTATAGTTAGATCTTCTTGACCTTCGATAGTGGACAGGACCTAAAAATATAAGGAAGTATTAGTCTTTTTGCAATATTTGCTTTTACCTTGATTTGTTATGTGTTCTTCGTGAAGTTGAGTTTCCTGTCGAGGTGGACTCCTAGGTATTTGACTAAGTCTTCTGATTGGATCCTGTTTCCTCCCATTGTGAGTTCGACTACTGGTGGATTTTTCTCCCGCCTAAACATGATGAATTGCGTATTTTGGATTTTGATCTTGATTTTCCATTTTTCCGTGAATTCTGTGATTCTTCCTAGATGATTTTCTATTATTTGAACTATTATTTTGTCGTCTTCGTAGATTGCCGTATCATCTGTACTTGTTCTTGTATCTGTTGTTACATTTGATACAAAAATGTTATATAAAATGGGCGAGTATACTGCTCTGTGGCGTCCTTTCTTGGATTTCTTAAATTCTGGACATTTTTTGGTCGGCTGAAACTTGAAAAGTTCTATTAGTTAAATATGTGTCGCATATGTTAATTAAGTATTGAGATAATCTAGCTCGGTCCATCTTGTAGATTAGGGCTTTCTTCTAGACCGTGTCATATGCCTTACATGGACAACAGGGGAATTATGCAACCTTCTTATCCGACATCTCGATAAAAGATTTTGCAGAATTATAGTCAACAATGGTCGATGGTTTGGGAACAGGTCCACGTTTTGTTTGAACATCTATCATCAAAGGAATATCCTTGGTCGGTAAAAACATTCTTTCCATTTTCCGATAACAACTTTTGTATTACCCTGTAGATGTTTCATGTCACCTCTTTTTAATTTTGCATCGACTACCGCTTTTGGATTATGTTTCCTATTGGCACGTAATGTTCCGACTAAATGGGTTTTCCTATTATTTAAATCATGGGCCAAGTCAACACTCATATAAAAATTATCAGTATATAAAGTTCTGCCTGTATCTAGAAGCGGTTGCATAAGTTCCACCACCACTCTAGATGCTAACGACTTTTCAGATGGTTGCATCTATTTTCCACCGTACACTTTTACGGCCTACGTATATCCATCTGCGGTGCAAAGTTTAAACAATTTGACTCCATATTTGTGTCTTTTTCCAGGAATGTATTGCAAGAAACTAAGCCTACCACGAAATGTCACCATAGTTTCGTCAATATATAACGATTCTCTAGGAATATACATTTTCTGAAACTTTTCATTTAGTATTTGTTCAAGAGGAGAAATTTTGTAGAGTCTGTTTCCAAGTGGGCAGCTCTCGTTACCTATCTAAAATGTGAAAGAGGTGTAATATTATTTCAAATCGACTTCTACTTATTTCACACATTTTAGAAACTTCATTCTTATAAAGTAAATTGTTACTCCAATAATCTCTGAGTTCGGGTTTTCTGTCTAATCCATTCAAATAATGAGAACCAAAAATCGAAGCAATTCTCTGTCAATTGGTCTCCAGTTACTCATAAGCGAATGTTTCGTTATTGATTCATTTACAATACCAGCGATTATTGTTTGTTCGGCGTATTTATTTGTTTCAGTAACCAACAAATCTTGCACTTGACGGTCGATAAACAGTAGGTAGAAATCTATTGGTTTGTGGTCTGTACGTTTTGCTTTTTCTTCCTGATTTATTCCTGAAGTAAAGGATAGTTCGAACTTATTGAGATCATCTGGATTTGGCACATCGCTCCATCTTATTTTATTTCTTGATACAACATCGTCAATAACAGCTTCCAGGCTAACGTTTGCAGATTCAGCTTTTTCTACAAAGCAAAAGAAAAGTAAACTACAAACAGAAATTGTGCATTCCTAACATAACTTACCTATCCTTCTTGTATCAGGCTTCTTTTCACTCTCATCAAAAATTCTGCGAAGTTCGTCTTCCGATAGTCCTTTACGGAACATTATCTTCTTTTTTAGTTCCACTTTTTAACAAAAAACTGAAGAGAAAATAGTCTTCGCCTCGTTAGACTTTCGAACCGATACTGACTGAAGTATGTTAGAAATTATAACCTAACCTGTTTGTGAACACGTGGTTAACAGACCAACCTCTGATTTTGTTTACCACAGACCGTTTACACAAATTTATACATATAGACTAGGCGACTAGGGATCTGTAGAAATTCAGACCATAATGGACATTTTCCATAGGAAGCTATTTTTTTGCTGGAATCCCTTCAGGATATGCTAAATATCGATAATCACGATATGCGCCAGTCGCAAACCCTGTGCTAAATTTTTTATTTAACAAAATCTGAAAACAATTGAAAATTTCTCATTTTTTTGCTCCTATTTTCGTTTATAATTCGGAAAATATTGATCCTAGAGAAAAAATTATAAGAAGTTAAAAGTTTCGTTATTCAATTTTACACAATATTTCGTTAGCTAGAAATTGAAAATTTAATGTTTATTGTTGAAAAAATAGCAATAATTGGAAAAAAAAGTACAAAAAATGAAGTTAATCCTTTAAATGTTTTCAACTTTCTAAACTTGACTTACAAGCTCCATATTCCGCCTAGAAAAACTTTTTAATATGTTTAAAACGTGTGCTAAATTTTGTTAAGATCGGTCGAATAGGCTTTGCATAATAATTTTGCAATCCAGCCTACTGGAAAAAAATCGCAAATTTTCAAATTTATAGTAGGTCCTCTAAGTAAGGCTCTCAGATAGTTGCAATTTTTTTTACATATAAAGGCCTGAAGATTCTTGTCCTTCCAAAAAAAAAAAGAAAAAGACTTTAAAAAAAATTATTGAAGATTGAGTCAAAATAAAGTTTATTTATGAAAAAAAAAATTTTTTTTCGTTCGCCTTTGTTTTGACAATTTAAATTATTTATTAACAATTTATAAATACATATTTGTTTACTAAAAGTAACAATTTACTTTAATGTATCAATTGCAAGATCAAAAAAAAAAAATGCATGAAGAAAAAATTTGAATAACCCAATTGTTTATTGCAAATTTCCCAATTTGCAATTAAAACTGGTATTTGAAAATATGATATTTGCAATCCTTGTCGTCCGAAACATCGATTCAAAAAAAAAGAGCAAAATTGGTTAACAGGAACCCGAGATAATGCAATTTTTAGCGCGCGCTATGATTTTGAACTCACCGATTCACATTTCGAGTGAATGTCCCCCACCACCACTCTCATGCATTCCGAGCGACATTTTACGCGAAAACGGTTTTTTTATTTGTCATTTTTATGGATGTTGCGATAAAGCGCATTATGTAAAACTTTTCATATACAAAGACAAGACGACATGACAAGACATATGACAAGACGAGGGTATTTGTTTAAAAACGAGCCCTCTATCACTTATGGTTACACGGCAAATGTATGACAACTTTGATCTTCAATATCTCGGCAACCAGTAAGCCGATTGTATATATATATTTTTTTTAAAGAAGCGTCTTTTAATGTTTTTTAAGTGTATAAATTTTGAATTTGATATGTTTAAAGCTCGTAAAGTTATTCAATTTGTTTATAAGCTTAATATATATAAAAAATGGTTAAAACTTTAAAAAATGTTCTAGGCTCTCCTAGTGAACCGATTTGAATTTTACCAAAAATCGTTTGAAAATTTGAGCCTTCCTTTATGTGTAAAAAAATTTGCAACTATCTGTGGGCCTTATTTAGGGCCTACTATAAATTTGAAAATTTGCAATTTTTTTCCAGTAGGCTGGGTTGCAAAATTATTATGCAAAACCTATCCGACCGATTGTAACAAAATGTAGCACACGTTTTAAACATATTAAAAGGTTTTTCTAGGCGGAATATGGAGCTTGTAAGTCAAGTTTAGAAAGTCGAAAACATTTAAAGGATTAACTTCATTTTTTGTATTTTTTTCCAATTATTGCTATTTTTTCAACAATAAACATTATATTTTCAATTTCTAGCTAACGAAATATTGTGTAAAATTGAATAACGAAACTTTTAACTTCTTATAATTTTTTCTTTAGGATCAATATTTTCCGAATTATAAACGAAAATAGGAGCAAAAAAATGAGAAATTTTTTTCAGATTTTGTCAAATAAAAAATTTAGCACAGGGTTTGCGACTGGCGCATATCGTGATTATCGATATTGGGCATATCCTGAATGGATTCCAGCAAAAAAATAGCTTCCTATGGAAAATGTCCAATCCAAAACAGATCCCGCCTAGACTAATAAGAAAGCACGGCAAATGCGATCCTTGACGAGCCGCAGCCCACAGCTTTAGGAACACGATACTTCGCTGTGTCCTGATAGGTACACACGGTCCCAGATAAAACTAGTGTGTGTGCCAGTGTGGTACACATGGGGCTTAACGTATTCAGTAATTATCTACTTTTTGTAGTGCCCTATTAGTTGCTTTTGTTCGTTTTTATCAATTATCATTTTTATTTAAATAAATAAATTTATTTGTTATCTACATTGTGCTAAATATACTTATTACAATAAACAATAATACCATATTATCAGTTTTGACAAACATAAATCATATTACTGTATCTGTGCATGCAACATTCATGTTATATTGTTTGGTTTTCCGGTACTTTTTTGTTTTATGTAATTAATTATATTCCGAGAAAATTATATTTTAATTGGTGAACGAAACGCGATAAAAATAAAAAAGCTGTATTTAGCAATAAATACATATTACGATGTAATTTATTCCATTATATAATAGTATGCATATTTTACTGTTCTTGATGCGTACCTGTAACATTGCACAAACTACACTGCTTAACCCTTTGAGACCTGACTTTTTTATTTTCAAAAAAAAAAAATCTTATGTGTTTTTATATTTCAAAAGTCTTCAATTAGTAAGATAAAATGAAAAAAACTTGTGTACGCTTTTTAAAAAAAAATTTTTTTATTGTACATATGTATGTACATATGGTCTTAAATATAAACTCAACACTAAAAATATATTTACTACAAAGTAATTATTATTACATATTTATTGTTCATGAAAAGCTGCAAAACAGTTTCTAGCCTTAATTAAACGCAGATGTATTTTACATTTTGTACAGAACACATGACTACGTCCATTACAATCTGTGTTTTTACACCTAGCAGCCTCCTTCTTAGAATCAAACTCCGGTATGTGACCAAAATGGTCTCGTCTCTCCTCGTCTTTTAAATGTTGAAATAAAAGGCTTAGGAGATGAAGATGCTGGTCTTCCTCGTTTTCTACTTACTGAATTGCCCATATTTATTAGGCTTTCGGCAACTCTGACTCTGAAGTCTAGAAATTTCATTCGATCCTTATTGGTTGTATTACATTTGTCGCAGTCCTTCCTGTATTCCAGCCAGCTGTTGGTGAGAGCGAAGTCTATCATGTGCAAAATAACACGCAATGTCCACTTTCGCGATCTAATAAATATTCGATAATAATTAATCATCTGGTCCATTAGATCAACTCCGCCCATTCCATAATTATAATCTTTGACAATTTCAGATCGGTTAACATCAACGTTACAAGAGCCTTTTTTGTCCCATCTTCTAACTGTCTAAATTACCTGCACCAACATAATTGGACGCTAATTTCACAGTCTTTGTATCTAACCATTTGACTAGCACCACATTTTTTTCTTTATTGACGACTTCATCTACGGAACCTCTCGGTAGTGTCAGCATTTCATTGTAACACAGGAGGTTTGTAAAATCTATCTATTCGAATAGTCCCTCCAGCCTATATTTTTTTGGCCAATAATATTTCAAGTAGTTCATAGGATGAGAAATAATTGTCATAATATAATTTGTGGCCTTCACTGGTGGAAATTCTTTCGGCTAGTTGAAGAACGATAGATGCCCCTAATCCATGTTTTGTTTTATTATCTGCATTCAGTTCTGTAGATTTACCCTGATAAAAAACAAAATCAAAAGCCTGACCACTTTTTCCGCACAAGACGAATAATTTTATTCCCCAAGGACAGGGCTTCCCCTTCACATATTGTTTTACGGAAAGTTTTCCTGTGTAAGGAATCATTTGCTCGTCAACACTAAGTACTTCCTCAAGTTCAAGCTGTAAACATCTCTTTCTGACAGCGTCGATGATAGGACGAACCTTATAAAATTTATCTGTATCACCTGCTGGTCTTTCCAAATTGTTCACTAGATGTAAACATGTTCTAAGCTGGAAAAATCTGTCCCTAGACATGTTATCTAGGAACATTCTAATACCAAGGCTTCTTTCCCAGTACATCCTAATTTTGGGAAATTTGTTTAAATTTCCAATCATTATATGAAGTGAAAATAAAATTTTAATTTCTCTCTCATTAGTTCTGTAAGGCATATAAATTTGTAAATGTTGCTATATTTTCAAACAAATCATTTGAAATATACTTCGAAAAATACTGAATTGGGAACAGTGGCTCTGTAAGACTTGTATTTGGGGAAGTAGGATGCCATGTAAATGTAGGAGTCTCTATCGATGCCTTAGTCCACTCTACGGTTCTCTTTTTTGTTTTAATTTCTCTTTGTTTTGGTTTTTTAGAACAATCCTTTTCTGAGAAACATACTTTATTTCCTAATTTTTTTGTACCCGAGTAACCTGCAACTTCATCTGGTATATATTCGTCGTCTGAATCATAAGTTCTCCCTAACTCCTCATTATCATTTTCGCTGCCATCACCTTCTTCCAGTGTCTCAGTGTCACGTCTGGTCAAAGCATCAACCCCTGGTCTTCCTGGAACTTCCAAATTGTCTATTTCTGATACGTTACCGTCCTCTATCAGGTCAATTAACTCTTGGAGATGTTTTGGGTTGTCGAAATCATATTTTTTTCTTTTTTAATCCATGTTATCTGCAATCAACAATACTAAGTTAAAACCCAAGTTTAGACCATATGTACATACAGATGTACAATCAGAAATATGCTTTCAGACCACTTGTACAGGCTCATGTGCATCTAAAAAATGTTTGTTTATTTCAAAACTATCGTTTTTATGGCAATGTTTTGTACTTTATAAAAAACTACTTACCTTATAAATCACACTTAAAAAATTGGATCGATTTCGTTTCACAATAGATAACAGTTTCTCGTAAAATAAAACTAGCAGTATCGGTTACCAACTAAACAGCTGACACTATACAACAAAATCGCTGACAACTTTACCTGTTGACCACTAGATGGAAGCAGAAGTTAAAAATGTGGATCGTAAATGTATATTTGAGTGACTGAATGCTATTTCGGTATAGATAAGCTAGTAGTTGGTATTTAACAAAACAATAAAAGCTATGTACATACACATGTACACAGGGTCTCAAAGGGTTAACAAATTACGGGAACAAGTCTTTATGCATCATATATTTTTAATGTAAATCAGTGTGGTCCAACCTTTTAGACGTTGCGGGCCGTATTAAATTTGAAATTATTATGAAGGGCCAGAGAACTCGATTCGTTCAAAAAAAGTTTATTTTAAAAAATAATATACACGCGAAATATTATTTACAAGTATTTTATTATGGTTTACAATTTACATGTTATGTTTAAAATTTAACATAAAATAAACAATCAATGGGATATTTGAGGCAAGGGTTTATCATCTTCTAACTTGTGCACATCTATATCTATGCTAGTCGTAGTGAGTCTAATATACGCTTCCAGAGAATCGTTTTCCATGCGATTACGTGTTTCAGATTTAATATGCTTCAAAGCAGAAAATGTTCTTTCACATATATACGTACCACCAAACATTGAATATAGTTTCAACGCAAAGTTACGAAGTTTAGGGAAACGATCCTTGGAGACTAACTTCCAAAAGGTATTAATGTCTTCATTTTTCTTTGCTTGAGAAAACGAATCGGACTGTAGTTCGCACAGCTCTAATTGGTATTCTGCTGATTGGTTCCGGATGTTCACTCCCATTGGATTGTTAAAAAGCTCAAGATCGGGTTTTAGTGCATCAAATTCCGAAAACCTTTGATCGAATTCTCTTTTTATTTATGTAAGAACTTTTGTAAACCTCGAGATATCGACCATGGTTTCTTCTTGATTTATTATTTCGAAACACGCCGGAAAATGTGTGAGGTCATTTATTTTTATGCAGTTCTCCAAAAGATCAAGTTTTTTGCGAAATGTCTCAATTTGATCAACCAACTGTAATACTGTCTTATTTTTCCCCTGGAGTTGCAGGTTTAATGTATTCAAGTGAGAGCTAATGTCTGTTAGGAATGCCAGTTTATGAAGAAATGTTTTGTTCTTCAGGTTTGTTATACATACGTCCGTGTTAATAACAATTTCGGTTTCAAAACACAGTAAGATCTCTTTTCTTAAAGAAAAAAAATTTCTAAGGCATTTACCTGCACTCAACCAGCGTATCTCTGAATGTAGGGGGACGTCCTTATATTCAGTATTTAATTCCTCCAGAAAGAGATGAATTGCTTTTGTTCCGTCGGTGCAAACGCAAGAGCACTTTTGAAAACCGCCTATATTTTTCACAGTCACTAACTGCTTCAAATATATTTATTCTTTTGGTCCCGTCTTCCATGTGGTGCAGTTTTAGAAGTTCCTCAGTTACACAAAAATCTTCACTGATGCATCTAACAAAAAATAATGACTGATTTTTGTGAGTAATATCAACAGATTCTTCGAGGGCTAAGGAGTAGTACAAACAATCACGAACTGTGTCGACCATTTTTTTAAATACATGAGTATTCAGCTCATTAACCCTTCTAGATACAGTTTGATGGAAAACTGAAACACATTCAAAATTTTTGGCCATGTTTTCATCTCCAAAGGATCGCGCCATTTTAACGACCGCAGTTTAACGAGCCTCGGGCCGCATGCGGCCCGCGTGCCTGAGGTTGGACCACACTGGTGTAAATGATAAACAAATAAAACAATCCAAATTCTCAAAGAGAACTGTTGTATCTCCTAGTAAATTTATATATTTAACAAATTGGACCTCATTTATTAGAAAGATCTAATATAACTTTTGCTTCGAATAGTGAATAGCGATATACACTATTAGACCAAAATTCTGAAAACTTTACAAACATTATTGTTTTTTATTATTTAATAGAATGTGGAAACGAGTTCATTTGTGAATGGCAACACTGGCAATACTGTTTCACGTCAAAGTTTCTTGAGTCAGTCAACGACGAGTCGACGAGTGGCGTGACTTAGTCATCCAATTGGCAACGTATTGTACAGTTCCGTGTACCTTTCAGTGTTTTCTATGATTTTAAAAGGGACGCAGTGTCAATTCAATGAAAATGGCTTCCAGAAACCCAAAACGCGTTGACTGGTCGCGAGAAAAGCAATTACCCTTTGTGAAGAAGGTTACACATATCAAGGGATAGCAAACACATTGAGTGATGGCACAAAATCAGATGTAATAAAAGTTTGTAACCCTGGAACGACAAAATCAGCAAAGATAATAAGCAGACAACCGAAAGTTATTCATTACCATGAGCGCAGAATATGCCGACTGTCTTTAGTAGATCGTCGCAGAAGTTTGTTCGTTGCCGAACAAAGGATTACCTTTTGGCCAAGTGTACTTCGATCACTATGCAACCCCCTGTGAGTATCATGATATGGGCTTGTATGACCTCTAACGAAGTTGGACGTTTGACATTAATAGAGGGCAATATTAATGCAAAAAAAATATCAGCAATCAATCCTGGAAGCCAAATTGCTGCCAACTGTCACAGATTGGTTTGAAGGAATGTTTAACAATGTGTCTTCCAGTAGGATGGAGCATCCTGTCATACGACTACGACTTCCATGGAATAGTTAAGAAATTATTAGGTGACTGTCCTGCCTTGGCCTGAAAATAGTCCCGGTCTAAAGCCAATAGAAAATCTATGCTCAAGGCTGAAAGTGTTATTATTACGCCGAAACAAAAGTTACAAGCGAGAACTGATAAAGCCATCAAAACTGGTATAGAGTTATTGAAGTAGAAGATTTGGCTTGTATCGTGAACTCCATGCCTCACAGAATCGAGTCTGTGCTAAAAAACAAAGGTTATCCCACCAAATACTAATTTTCTTCATAATATCAATTGTTCCATTTTTCTAAATATATCTACTAATAGCTAACGGATGTTGTTTGATTTATTTTTAAATTTTTGGGGGGTTTGTCCTCTAATAATAGACGTTAAATATTTAGTAGAAGCATAAAACAATGAAATAAAGTTATAGATAATCTTGGAAATAACAAAGTTTTATATAAAAAAAGAGGAATGCTGCTGATAAAACTAATATTTTCGTGAAGTTTTCAGAATTTTGGTCACTAGTGTAATATTCATGGTAACAGTAACGAACTGCTGTACAACACTATTAAATATTAACAAAGTAAGCATGTAGCATCATAATGAGTAGAATTTGCTCGAGCTGTTCTTTAATTTATAATGTATTCCACGTTAGGCAAGTTATAACAATGTTTAATCATAGTCCAGCTGTTAAAAGCTTTTAGTCGAGATTTCTGGATTATTTATAGGATAAAGTAACGAGTTAGGGTAACGTAAAATACGGTTCAAAATCAAGACTTAAATGAAAAAAAAATTTGTCAACATTGTATATTTTTAATTAAGCTTTGAATATGAATTCATCGCATTGTTTTATCTTTTCACATACCTTCTACCTAAGCATTTCAGATTATAGATCAATCCAGAGAATTTAACATAGCAACATATCTGTACTTTATAGAAACGCCTTCGACGTAGTCAACTGCGACGTAGTCAATAGCGAGAGAAGCGTAAACATAACAAGAACATGCAATATAGAAGACAAAAATGGATGGGTGACAAACCGGAAACAGGAGTGGAACAAACACATTAATTAGTAGAATGGCAGAGGATAGGATAGTACGAATAGCAAGTCACCAAATGGACGAAGAAGTATTGGCAGACCAAAAAAAGATGGTGCGATAATTTAAACAATTTAGGAGGCTAATATTGAAGAATAAACAGGCTTTAAAGTCTACATATAAGAAGGAAGAAGAAGAAGTCAGCAATTGCAAAAAGTTCTATCGCAAAATTAACAAAAATTTGGAGAAGTCATGAAATAACTATCACCACAAAACTTAGACTGATGAGAAGTCTAGTATTTCCAGCTTTCATTTATGCATCGGGATGCTGGACCATTTTGGAGAAAGAAAAAAAAGACCGTCAAAAAAAGGAATCGTCTATTTAAAAGTATACACCCACTTTATAAGGTCGTTGGCTTCGGGAAGGCCACATGCTAAAGCCAAAAAACAGATAGGTACCCATATGGATCAACAAAAGGATAAGAGTGTGATACCCTCAATTTTTTTCTGCCCGTCGCGTCGGCATGAAAACGGAATGGTAATCAGCGGCTACTGGGTCAGACAGTAAAACTGCATAGGTGGTGACAAGAGAACGAGCATGGCTTTGTTTGTCAGCACAGAAACCTATATGAAGATAAAGAAAAACTTTCTTTATATCTAATTTAGATAGATTGACAAAGAATAATTAAACTTGCCACTTTAGGTATGTGGGTTGTTCACTACTAAACAACTGAGTAAACTTATTAAATTAATGTCAGCGGCCATTTCGACGACAAACTAAAGAATGAAAGAAATCGGATCGTTTGATTCTTTTTATTGTGAATCGCCAGAATAATTCAAAATTTGAGTGGCGTTATATAGACGTCTTTATTAGCTATTTGACAGAAAGAGGGTACACTTGTATTCATAGTGACAGTTCTTCTTTTTGTGAGAAAATACCAATTTTTCATCTTAATTACACCCAGACAAAATCGATTAAGGGAGATTTCGCACAGGGTTAATGAGATGGGAACTAAAAAAACGGCGTGGCTTAGTACAGTAACGTCGAAAGTTTTAAATTCAAGAAAAATTGAACTGTTACACACCACCAAACTTATATGGAATCATCTGATATTTCATATTGTTTTAAGCGAATTTAAAAAAACCAACCTACAATGTGAAAGAATATTTATTTTAAAGAAATTCAATCAGCACTACATAAAAATTAAAGAAACCCATAAATTCTTAAATAATAAAATTGATCTTATTTGTTTTAAAGTCAATATCATACAAAATTTCAATGTACAAGGAATGAGGTTTAAATTGTTTTTATTTATTCACGTTTTTTTTTTGAATAGGTTCTATTAAAGAGGGTTAAGGTCAGGTGAGCAAGCAGGCCACTACAAAATAGTGATCTCTCTAAGGAAGTCTGTAGTGAAAATTAAACTTTTTCCCACTGCTCTTTTTCAGAATCTAACTACACGTTCTAGAACCAAATTAACATACCTGCGAACTATTAAAGTTGGTTGAATGGAAATTAAGGAGTTTTTTCCTCGACCATATTACTTCCTTAGAACATAACACTTCCTCCTATATGTCTGTGACCAGATTTGGCTGTTTCCGTTCTTGCTTGTCTTCCCCGCCCTCAAAGTACACAAATTTATCGGTCACATGACCTTATACAAATCCTTGTTTCGTCTGAAAATAGCACATTTTGCCAATTTCCAATGCTCCAGTTTTGGTATTGAAGACATTAATTTAGGCGGTTAATCTTGTGCTGCCTGGTTAACTCGGGAACCCGTAATAGTCTACTGCTGTATAGTCCTTGGACACAAAGTCTTTTTCTTGTCGTTTCAACTGAATCACTAACACCTGTATCTTCCAAAAGCTGCTTTTGGAGCTGCGGGTGAAATATTGTTGGGTCTTTTCTAGCTACTTGAACAATAAAACGAGCGTAGCAAGCCATTGTTACTTTTTGGCGACTTTATCTTCGTCTATTCTTTAGCATTCCTTACTCCGGTTATCTTGCATAGGTTTTTGATATAACGCCCTGTGTTACATCTACCACTGCAGCTATGTCCCTCTGAGACATTCCTTGCCCCACAAGACCAATAATCTTTCCCCTTTGCACATCCGTTAACACCACATAAGGCATATTTTCGTTTTTGCAAGGGAAAGTTAGTTAATATATTTTCGTTGAATTTATAACTAAAACAAATATTCTATACCCTGCCGGGCTGTGTTGTCTGATTGTTTTATTAGTTTGTTTATTTCAATAAGAACCTTTATTCTGCGCAAGAATAACTTCGCAACAATAAGTTTTTTCAAAAGAAACAAATATTTGTTTGAAATACTTGGTGATTCCATATAAGTTTGGTTGTGTGTATATGTAATAAGTTGACTTGATAAAATTATTAAATGATAAAATAATTACATTCCAAAAAAATATATAAAGTTTTGCCTGTATTACCATAACATTTCCTGTTGGTAAAACCATGTTTACATAATCATAATTATATTCGATCCAGCAGTTTATATGAAAATTATTCTAATTTGTTCATATTTGGAAATTATACTCAACTCATCAATAATTCGTAGCTAATTTAAAATTCATTGGCTGATATATTATACACCACCCGTTTCTACTAATTTACTGCATACAGTAATGTCTATATGTCAATTTATTTAAATCGGTAAATGAACCATACGCCATACCAAATCCTGCAAAAATATGCACCTATATGTACAGTGGGTACTGAAAAATGTGTATCAATTTAGTAATTTTCTATCGATCGCTCGTTACTAACGTAATATTTTCATTATTATGAAAATTGTTAGAGCGTCTTACGCATCTGCTACCATCTCTTCATATAACATAAGAGAGAACAAAAGTTAGGAACATCGTGGAGGAAGGGCAAAAATAAAATGGCGATAGATTAATAACATGGTCATATACGACGATAATAGATATATACGGGGACTCCTGGAGTATAGAACAAGAGAGACGAAAATAATAAGCACAGGGAGAGTTTAAAAGAAATTGGTAAACGACATAGAGCAGTGGGAGCAAACAGATGTGGATCAGATTGGCGCAGGAGAGGGAAATGTGGAAGTAATTGGAAGGTACCCAAAGTCAGGAGTGGATAGATAAAAGTTGAAAAAGGGAGAGAGTATTTATGAAGGGTTCCATTCCAAAACTCGCCTTGTCCACTTTAAGTAATATTTCACGATTCGCGAAAAACGTTTTACTAGAACTACGGAAATTAGACAATATGATAATACAGTAGTGGATTGTATTACAACATCAACAGTAGTAACGTATGGTCCTAAAGTTTTGGGAAAATTTTCACCTGGTCTGATTGAGAAGCAAAATGCATTTAACAAAGAAGACCATGGAATTGAAATGTCATCAGTTATTGACATTTAATAAACAAAGCAGAATATTTTGGTTTGTGCTCTGCAAAATATCTTATAAAATTGATATTCGTCGAGGTGTTTATAATATGGTTGGGCGAATGTCGAAACGAGATATTGTTAATATTTATCGAGATCAAAACATAAGCAAATCTTCAATTTATCGCACAATCAGAGAATGTGAAGAAGGGATACCATGTGTTAACTTGCGTAAAAGTGGCTGATCGCGGATTTTGAACCATATAAGAGAGGCAAGACTGATTGAAGCAGCTAAGAACAAAATTGGGGTCTCACAGCGAAAACTGGCCAGAAGATTTCATGTTGGAAAGACTACAGTATACAGGACCCTATCGAGTAACAATATTATCTACCGGAAAAGAAGGAAAGCTCCAAAACACACAGAGGATCAATTAGAGAGAATTCCGAGATGTTGCCGCGCGTTAAGGCGAGTGCATTTCGTCAACAAGTTGATCGTGATGGACGATGAAAAATATTTTACTTTGTCCAACTCTGAGATGAAGGGTAACGATGGGTTTTACACGAACGATTACGAAAATGTACCTGATGAAATAAAATTCAAAAGTAAGAAAAAATTTAAGGACAAAATTTTGGTATGGTGTGCAATTTCTGAGGCTGGCTTTATCTCACAGCCCTACATTGGTGTTGTTCGAGGCGAGGCCTTAAACGCAAATATTTATATTCAAAGATGTCTCTCTAAATTGCTTCAGTTTGTAAACACACATCATGCAAATGATCAAATAGTCTTTTGGTCAGATCTTGCTTCATATCATTACGCGAGGATCACAAGGGACTGGTACGAAACTAACAACATTACCTTTGTACCGAAAGCAGACAATCCCCCCAAGTTACCTCAGGCTCGTCCAATTGAAGAGTTCTGGGCAATATTAAGTCGGAAAGTCTATAATAACGGATGGGAAGCACAAAATCAGGAACAGTTAAGACGCCGCATATATACAAAAATGAGAGAAATTGACGCCGAGGTCGTCCAAAGGATGATGCAACGTGTCAGGGGAATTATTAGGCAAATCGAAAATAATGGTCCCTTGTCTGTCATTTGAATTTTGATTTATAATAAGGATAGTTAAGTTAAATTGTTGAATAATTTAATAAAAATATAAGATTATTGTGGTCAGAGTTATATGCTTTTAAAATTTTTCCCAAAACTTTAGGACCATACGTTAACTCAGCCCTTATTTAAATCCTGTTTAATCCTTTTCGACGAAATTCAATAAACCAAGTTTTGGCGTGACTGCTTGGATAAGACAATTTTAGAACATTGGTTTTATAATAAGGAAATATGGTTTATTAGGATATTCAAAATTCTTGGCAAAATATCTTCCTCAAGGTTCTATTTCCAAAACTCATTCGTTTCGATCTTTTAATCTAATCTTTCAATAATTTTGGCTTTTTCCTCGATGAAACTTTTAAAAAAAGTTAAATCTTCTCGCTCCACCCAATACTCTGCAAAGTGGGAGTCTAGTAACTCCTTGACATCTCCAACTTTCTTTTTATTTACTGCCAAATCTTTCTGAATCTAAACAACTTTCATCTGGGTTGGTCTTTTCCCACGTTTAAAAATTGGCTTTGCCTCTACTATATCGCTAGTGTAGTTTTCCTCGCCTCTAACTTTTATTTTGTCTTCATTTTTTTCAATTACAATTCTTTTGGCAGTTGAAAACTTGAAATGCCAGGACTGAACATGTTTTAAGTATTGCTTTGCCACTTCCTTCCAGGACTTTATCCACAATCTGTCAATTTAGTAACAGTTCCCCTTTCCATAAAATATCAATATACGTTTCAGGGCTAGTAATTTTACTAATCTTCCTTAATTTCTTTTCTATGATACCAAAAACCCGGTAGGATGGTAGAACGAATGTTCTCTAATGGGAAATACCAGTTCAATTTCTTCAATATGTGGTGGTGCGTTTTGAACTGGAAAATAAATGCACATTCAGACCATAGTTAAGTTTCTGTTTTGACTTGATAAACTATAAGATAAAAACTGGTGAAGCAATTTCATTTGATCATTTTCGAAATTCTTGCCCCATTCCGTTGAATACGAACACATCGTTGTTGTAAAGTTTGGCTTTTGAGTAACCTTTTACGACAATAAAGTTGTTTGTGTACAGTTGGCGGCTGTAATAGGCGATTTGGTCTTGAACTTTCTGATTGACCAAGTTCTTTTGACAGTTAAAAGATAAAACGAGGATATCTGGCTTTGTTTCACTTATCGTGAAAAAAATGCTTTGTCTTTAAGTACATGAATTCTTTTCTCAATTTGAGGCTGGTTACGTTCCTTCGGTATCCTTTTCTTGTTTTATTTTCTCAGTTAAAGAACTGCAAAAAAGTTTTTTTAACTTTCAAATTGTTTTCATGTAAGTACTTGGTCATTATACATTGTGAATAGTTTATTAATAGTTAAATCAGAAGCCAAATACTGTCGGTTACTTTTTTCTCTACAATAGTGGACATCAGAACATTGAAATTTTTCAAGAATCATTTTTGCTGCCTGTTTCTTTTGAGTATAAAGAGGTTTTTGTTTTGGACCTCCTCGATTCTCTTTTGGAATAAGCCGTTTTGTAAAAAAATGCGACCAATTCTTTGAATTCGATCCGTGAAAACTTGAAGAATATCCTTAAATGCATTTTGACATACCTGTACTTTGAATCCTTCGTTTCCCTTATTTGATAGGTACCGACTTTCTAAATGAACCTGCTTTTTTTGCTCTAAATATTGAAGGGACAGCAACAGACATATAATATATTTTAAGATAAAGTTGTCTTTTTCAGATTTCGTTTTCAGATAATAAAATAGGGCATGGAAATCTTTAATATCTTGCATTGTGAGCATTGAACAGCGATATGTTTTCCCGTTAAATGCTTGCATTTTGGGAAAACAGGTAGTTGCAAAGGCGCGTGTCTATAAAAGAGGAACAAAACCATAACCTAAAATGTTCAAATTAGAAACGTTTATAGATTACCTTCTTAATTTTGCTATGTTTTTCCATTTTTGTAGGATCACTGGGACGACGTCTTCCTTTTTCTTGATCCACGGGTAAACAAAATGATTGAACATTTTGTTACCTACGTTTTATAGATGACACAGCCCCTTTTTGCAAATAGTCAAGAAGAGTTAATTGATCTCATATGACAGGTTGAAAACTAAAGTCAAATATTAGATCTGCAGGTAAACATATCAAAGACAAAGATCATGATTGTGGATAGACTATCTAATAATCACCCACACATAACCACGATTGACCGGTTTGAGTTTGTGAGCTCATACTTATATCTGGAATCATTGATCACAAACACAGGGTCACTACCGGAAGAAATAAAACATAGATGTCATCTAGCAAAAGTCGCTGTAGGAAAGAGGACAAAAATATGGAAGGACTCTCAAATCTCACGAACTCTAAAAATGAGGTTGATCAACTGCTTAATATTCCCAATTCTACATATGGCTGGCACCCTAAGCCAAGCTGAAAGAAAAAAAAAGATAGATTCCACTGAAATGTTCTGTTAGAGAAGAATGTTATGAATTTCGTGGACCGACCACGGAAAAGAA
This sequence comes from Diabrotica undecimpunctata, assembly GCF_040954645.1. Classification (NCBI taxonomy): domain Eukaryota; kingdom Metazoa; phylum Arthropoda; class Insecta; order Coleoptera; family Chrysomelidae; genus Diabrotica; species Diabrotica undecimpunctata. The sequence goes on along the minus strand of NC_092807.1, from coordinate 31,537,402 downwards.
ATGACCAGAGACCGAAACTGCTAATTGCTCCTCAGAAATCAAGCGTAGACTAGCAATGGCCCGAACCGCAACATCTAAATTGATTAAAATATAAAAAGCCCGAATAATAACAAGGAATACTGAGCTCAGGTTGGTCAATACCCTTATTTTTCCCAATGCTACATACACAGCTGAAACATGGACTCTCAAAAGAAATCGATAAGAATAAGATCTTCTTATTCTAAGAACAAGCCTTCGGATTGTGGGTCTATAGAAGAATTCTACGCGTGTCCTGGACAGAACATACAACCAACCTGTCAATTCTGGAAGAGCTTCATATAAAAGAGCGGCTATTAAAAAAAGTAAACCTAATTTACTTCGGGCACAATCTAGAAGAACGGGGACCATGGATCTATTGGTAGTAGAAGGAAAGGTAGAAGGCCGAAGACCAATAGGAAGATTCCAACACGATGGGTAGAACAAATAAAGACTCTGAAGCTGTCCATATGAGACAGAAAGCTAATAATATTTAGAGTCTGGCAGGGGCTCAAGGAATGAGGAGTTTGACTGTTAGACCGTCGGATTTCAATATAAATTCAGTCACGATTTTATCTTTTATGTATGTATGACATCAAGGAGAGTAAAATATGTGAAAACTGTGGGGTTTCTTGGGAAAATCTGCGTGAAAATTGAATTTTCTTTTGTAAAGAAAATTGCATGTCCTTCATGCCACTTGAAAGTTTGTTGCTTTTAACAATAAGGAACCTGCAAAAAAGGCATAATGACAGGTCGTGAAAACGGAAAATGTTACCTTGGAAAAATTAGGAAAATTTGATTTTTAGGAAAACGAACCCGATTCAACTCTAAATTTCCGTTACTTTTTTCTTATCACATGTGAAATTTTCAGTACACAAAAAGCATACGGATTAAAATCGTGATAGAACTTGATATTGAAATCTGTGTTGCGTAACAACAATATTTAATATTTTTATTTTATTTTGTATCATATTATTTTATATCACACCGTATATTAGTTTAAGATTTATTAAATTCTTTTGTACCATCTAATAATCTGTACGGCGCCGATAGCTTGCATTCAAATTACTTTCTAGACACAAGCTTGTAAAATCGTCAAATAATCATAACAATGAAGGGATTAATGATTTCCAAAATATCGGTTTGAGTCATTCGAAAATTCCCAATATTAACGAAAATACCCTTCTCAGGTAATTAATTTTACCAATGAAAGGAAAGTCGAAGGTATTTTAAATGTAAACATATCCTTTACATACGTTGAGGCCCAGGGAGAAGATTTCTGAATTTTAAGAAACGAATTACAAGCGTAGTGACAAATCAGTTGGAATCCAGCATTGGATGAGCGCTAGGCTACTGTCCGCGCTAGCCGCACCTCAGAAGGTTTAACACACTATCGTAAGCAAGTTATTGGCGTCCGAAATACGTTCTTGTAATAATTGTTTAAATAGACTTGTTAAAACGTTCTTTTCGAAACTTTCATTTGTCCCAGTTTTCTGGGTGATCCTTCAAAGAAGTATACAAAGTGAACCTAAGGACAAAACTTGTTCCCCAAGGAAAAAAACCAGCGACCTATGACTGGTGCGCGAAACAAGGGCATCAGGACAAGGTGTAAGGACAAACACACCTGCATCTTCGCTCAATCCGACTGTCTATCTGTTAAACAGATAGTGTACTCGATAATGTATTTTATTATCTATGTTTACCACTGCATTGTTTATATACAAAGGTTCAAATTTAGGTAGTGTTTACATTTTGAATAAATTAATAAATATTTTATTAAAATTTAAAAGGGAAATTCCCAGTGGTTGGCTGTATACTATAGTTTAAAAAAGACTTAGCACAATGAACTAAAAACTTCTTTTTGTAAAATGGTATAAAATTTTATCATTGAAATTTTAAAAAATTATCCAAACTGGATTTATAATTTTTCAGAACGTTTTTGATCATATCAGATCATCATCAGTGAAAAAGTCTATAAAGTAGTTGGAACTAGCCACATAATTAGGTCAGATGACCTGTTTGTGACCATTTTGAAATATTTTATGATATTCGCGTCTTTATAAATCAAGTAAGTCCTAATACTTACTCTTTATTATACTCCTGAATTATTTTTAAAATAGTTTTTTTACAGTTTACAGACATTTTACAACAATAAATTAATTTTAGCCCAGACGTAGACCGTCTTTTTGGTTGTAATCAATAGCATGCAAAGGGCATACACCGAATTGCATTGACGCCCGTAACAGCAAACAACGCTTCTATCGGATTTCCCAATTGTCCCATTTAAACGCGTCGGGAACAGCCATCTATTCATTTAGAGCAGCAATTGGTTTAGTTTTTAATTCCAGAACATAGTTTTCGTCAATATATTACGGCTGGCTGGCTGGCTGGTCGTAAAAGGAAGTAGTAGTAAAGAATAAGATGGAATTGTTTGGTCGGGTTTAATGGCGGTGTTAATTATTGTTTTATACTCCCATAAATTCACATACCGTTGAAACGACGATAAATTTTCATTAATCTCCAGGGTCCTATAATTAGAATATCTGCATAATCATTTTAAAATGGCATTCAAATAGTTATGTGTGCAATAATAGCTATGGAGTATTCTTGGCTATTTTATTTTTTGCGAAAAAAGTTTCCAATGCGTTAAAATTTTCATGTGGAACTCTAGTTGTTAGTGCCGTCTGGTGTTTTGCGAAAATTATCAACCATAACGTCAAAAAATGAGTCCCAAAAAGTTCCTGTAGATGGGCTGTTAGTAAATATTTGGGACAAACCTCAGCAGGTGATTCTGCATGAAAAAAATAATGACAGTTTGCATATAAACGTATGTTCGCAAGTGCTTCGTTTCCGAGATACTTCTTCTTCTTCTTCCTTCTTGCTACCGTTTCTTCTTCAATATTCCTAAATTGTTTAAATTATTGCACGATCTTTTTCTTGGTCTGCCAATACTTCTTCGTTCATTTGGTGACTTATCTCATGCTATTCGTACTATCCTATCCTCTGTCATTTTACTAATGTGTTCGTTCCACTCCTGTTTCCTTTCTGTCACCCATCCATATGTCTTCTATATTACATACTCTTCTTATGTTTTCGCTTCTCTCCCTATCCAACAGACTTTTTCCTGATATTCGTCGAAGTATTTTCATTTCTGTTGTTTCTAGTAGTCGTCTCGTTTTTAATGTGTCAGGTCTTGTCTCCACCGTGTATGTTAATATATGTCTCATTGCTGCTTTATAGATTCTTGTTTTTGTGTTTTGTCTTAGGTGTTTGTTTTTTCAGATTGTGTCATTAAGAGATCCAGCCGTTTTACACTTGCTTTTAAGCTTTGTTGTCGTACTTCTTCTTTAACATCTCCGTAACTATAGTTTATTTTTATGAACTAGAGAGTAATTAGCATAATTTTAACTGGTAGCTCCGACCACTCCATGGGCGTGCTCAAGATTAATTGAAAAATTACTTTGAATAATTGTAAAAAATAAATGAATTATTTCAGTGTTATAAAGTGTTATGTGTATGTAAACAAAAGTGACCTCTTTTATCACACACTATATTAGAACTGACTGGCCTACATTAAAAAGGGTTTTAAAAAATTCACATTTTTTTTAATTTTTAAAAATTACAAAAGAGAAAAAGAGTTTTTAAAACCGTCTAAGGTATGTTAAATAGATGAATAAAAATATTAATATAAAACTTACAGCTACTTGTTACAAATCCAAATCAGATTCAGAAGATGAACTTTCAGAACCAAGATTTATAATAACTGGCTCGATCATTTTATCAGTAATATTGTCCAGCTTCCACATTTTTTCCTCTTCTTTAATAGTGTGATTTACTGCCTTTTCCCAGTTTTCAGGTTTTACATTATTTATGGCCTCCAAAAACAACTGTTTAACATCATGAATTTTAAAAGTGGTATTTTTTCTTGAAACTTCACTCTTTATCTGTGCCCATACCAGTTCAATCGGGTTTAATTCACAATGATATGGTGGGGATCTAAGTACTGTCATTCCACGATTTTTGGCAATTTCATCAATTTCGTATTTTTTAAATTTTTCTTTATGAAGGGCACACAACGAATAAAGTTCCTTTCTTATAGATCCGGGATGGTACGTAATATTTTTTGAACTCAGCCAATTCTGCAAATCTTTTTTTAACCACTTGGTTGTGGGCAGTCCTTCTATAAGTCTGGAGTGATAACTTGCATTATCCATTACTATTACACAGTTCTTAGGAAGAAGATCTATCATTTGTTCGAACCATTCTTGAAAGACATCAGCGTTCATGTCTTCATGGTAGTCACCGGTACGAGTTGATTCAAAAGTTAATAAACCACCTTCAACAAAACCGTCTGAACTGCCAATGTGTACTATTATCAGCCTGCGTCCCTTTCCTGATGGTGGGTTTAAACCAGTAGATAAGTTATTTACAAAAGCGTGCCTTTGACTTGTAACAGTTTCATCAAGATAAAATATTTTTCTTTTTTGGTTTCTCATTTCCTTTATGGTTCTTAGAAAATGTCTTCTCCATATGACAATATCGCTTCTTTCTAATAAAATAGACTTTCTGGGATTCTTTTTCCAGCGGAAGCCTATTTCTTTTAAAAGTTTCCATAACGTACTTCGACTCATTTCTGGGTAATCCTTATCATCTCGAACTGAGACAAGAACTTTATCCAATGTTGGAAATTCTTGTCTAAAGAAGAATTCATGCACTTTCCGTCGAAGTCCTTCTTTAAAATGATATTCTATTTGAAATTTTGGTTTCCCTGGAGCATTACGTGGCATTTGAAAACTACCACATTTCTCTTCTTTAATAACTCTGTAAATCGTAGATTTCCCAACACCAAGTGTACTGCTAACTAACTCAACGGTCTCATCAACACTTTCACATAAACGTTTGTCTGTAAATGATTTAAAACAATTAAATATTAATGTTTTTTCATTAACTGTTAGAGGACCAATTTTTCGGCGTTTACACGGCACTTCCAAATTTTCCATAACACTAGTATACACAATAAACTGCACCTTGCAACTGAAGTACCTACTTTTAGTGAACTGTTAAGAATTTTGAATACGCCACTTGGACCTTCTTATATACAAAATGGAAAAACCCACTATCACATTTTCTGTGGAATAAGTTTAGAAGGTAATTATCTAGTCAATTACTGTCGTAGATTCCTGGAATTAAAGAATTAAATGTTTGATTGTTGAAACCCTTACTTCGTGGAATGTACTCATTTCAGATAAAATAAAACGTTTTATTTTATCTAAAGAATTAAACTTTATTTTGCAAATAGGCAAAGAATTAAACTTTATTTTGCAAATAGATAAAATAAAACGTTTTATTTTATCTAAAGAATTAAACTTTATTTTGCAAATAGGTAGGTACTTATTAAACTTTTATTGGTTATATATAACCAATAAAATAAACATCTTACATTTCTTGCAAATTCATTAGTACCTGTTAACCTCCGCAACCTTATTTAGGGATTAGTAAACCTCACAACTATTGTATTCTATTCTGCTCCAACCTTTATACCTGGTGGTCATACTGAATTTAAAATTGTTTTCCTATATACTTCTGTAAACTTGTTGACAAATATCTGTTTTTCATTGAGTCACCCGTATCAACAGTTTAGGGATTTGCATACATAATTTATTGTTTTATTACTCTCTCATACATAAAAATACACTATAGTTATTTTTATTCCCAGATATCTAAACCTTGCTTCCTGCTTTATTATTTTTCCATCAATTTCGTTTTTTCATCTTAGTGGGTATTTAGATGTTGTCATACATTTGTCTTTTTCTGTTGATATTATCGTATTGTATTTCTTGGCTGTTGTATTGAAGATGTGTGTTAATCTTTGGATCTCGTCTTCTGTCTCGGTGATTAATGCGGCGAAATGTGGATTTCTTTGTTCACCATTCTGTAACCATGTCCTTCACATACTGCTTGTATTATTTCGTCCATTATTATATTAAAGAGAAGTGGGCTTAACGAGTCTGACTCCGCTTTGAACTGGTATACACTGTGTTAGTTTTTCATGTATCTTTGCCTTTATTCGATTATGGAAGTAGATGCTTTCGATGGTTTATATAATATTGATTGGTATGTTTCTTTTATACAGTAGGTGTAAGACGTCTTCGACTTGGATGCGATAGAAAGCCTTTGCCAGGTTTATAAAACATTTATATGCTGGTTTATTGTACTTGATGGCCTTTTCTGTGATTTGTATTAGTACAAATACGGCGTTTACGCAGGATCTTCCGGTCTGAATCCTTGTTGTTCATCTGATAAAGTTTATTGATTTTGTTGGTTAGGACTTTTGTGGTAAGCTTAAGTGCAGAGTTCAGTAGAACAGTAGAATATAATAGTATATTTTTCGAGATACGAGGTGTTGAAATTTTTCTTACAAACTGACGATTTATTTGTTGGCCTGAAACCGGTTGAGATATGCAAATAAAATTTGGTGGGTTTTAATAGGTAGAGGCCAGCTATTGTTCCAGAATTACAAACCAAACACTCTGAGAATCGATTAATTTTTGCTCGACAACATCAACACTGGGATATACATGATTCTAACCGAATTCTCTTTACTGATGAGTCGCGGGTCTGTTGAAGTCTGGCGATGGCCGAGAGAGGGTTTGGAGATGGAGAAATGAAAGATATGCCAAGTCTGTATGTCTCAGAGAAGACAGTTTCCCGGTGTTGGTGTCATGGTTTGGGCTGGAATCTCATTTGAAGCTCGATCTGAACTTGGCTCACTGAATGCTCATCGGTATATAGAGGATGTTTTGACAGAAGCAGTAGTTTCATTTTGTCCTTTGATTCGGGACAATTTTGTCTTATGCATGATAATGCATAGCCGCATACTGCAACAATCGTGACAAATTACTTGGGGGAAGTAGGAATTATTACTCTAGAATGGCCAGCATGTAGCCCTGATCTGAATATCATCGAACATCTTTGAGATAAACTCATCATTGGGTTAGAAGTCAACCAGGCCAGCCAGAAAGTCTTGCAGAACTTCAAGACATGCTTGTATTCCTCAAGTTTTTATTTAAAATTTGTTCCTTTCCCTTTTACATTGTATGCAAACGGTTATTGATATTTTAGGGCATAATATCCGATATTAGACAATTTTGTTCAATTCACTCATAATTTTTATTGTTTGTAATTCGCTTCGATATTACACTATTTTGTTTTGCAGCCTTTTAATTAAATAAATTCTAAATTTTGCTAAGGAACCAAACAGTAATGGCCATTTTTTGTTTTAAAAATAAAAGATGTTGAGAATACAATATGAAACAGTGCATAAAACTTAGAATGAATTTTTATTTTCGGAAATTTGTAAGGTGGTCACTTTTTTTGCCGGTCAGTGTATTTACAACAAATATATCGGCAACTGAATGTGCTTTGCATATTATTTATAATAAGCGCGATTTACCAAACCATCTGTTTAAAAAAAATGAGTATCTTAGTGGGGTCTATTATAATATCTACATAGGTGAAAAATAAAAACCGTGCATTACTTTTAGATCTTAGATAGAAAATCTTATTAGAAAATAAAATGCTTAAAATACAATTCACGCTCTATTTATTACCTGGTGGTTGTGACCCAAATTATAATAATTTCAAAAATGTAAACAGAAATAATAAACTGAATAAATAACGGGCAATGGGCAGTGTGCCAGTTATAAAATTGCTCTTTAATAATTCACAATGGTTTTGTAAAATTATCCTGTTCATACAAAATATACGAGTAGCTGTAATCAGAAACTAGATATATACTGTTGTACCTGTCGACAAATTGTCTGCAGCGTAATAATGTGGGAAATATACGGGTAATGCGTGTTTTATGTGTAAATAAACATTTTTTTTTTGGAAATTTGTGAGCATTTAGAAATGACAATCGAGATCATGAATGTCCCAATGAGGTTGTAATGAACCCAATTAAAAAAAGTTATTTAATGAGAAGAAAAACGCAACTACGATGGTTGAAGAAGGGAGTAGAAAATACTGCAGAAGCTACAGACCCTTATTTAGACGGAATGAACACTTTTGACCATGATAATACCAAGTCAATTTTAAAACACCTAGTACTAGGTGGGGCGAATTATCGCCCCATTGTTTTTTTATATCTTTATACAAAATAATTGTTCTAATGATATAAGAGAGGAAATATTTTAAGATGTTTTAATTTTGAAGACATTTTTATCAATAACTATTACTAGAAATAATTTAAACATTAAGAAATATAATTTTATTCAAAAACTATTAAATTAACAAATCAACCATCAGAAGATGTAATAGTATGGCGAGAATCATAATCCTGGGCGCAATTAAATACCAATGCAAAACTGCAAGTAGTACAATTTTGTTATATTTCACTTCCTAGTTCAATAAATAAATGTAGAGTTATGCAATGAAGTTAATCAATATAAAGTAATAAAACCAAAAATTTACGGCCATCAATAAAATTGAGTACGATTCAGGGCAAACCACTATAAAGACTAAATTAATTAACTGCTTTGTATATTGGATTAACCAATTATTAAAACAGATTAACTAATTATTAAAGGGGGTTTTAAAAATAATATTATTTGACTTAAAATCAGAGAAAATGTTGCACATTTTTATATTTTTGTTTTGCCACCGTAAAATTTATACCTATTCTAACAAACTGAACATTACTAATATATATATATATATATATATATATATATATATATATATATATATATATATATATATATATATACAAACAACACAGTTTATTAGGGCTGCAGTCAGTAGGTTTGGCCGGGATGTTATAGAAACACTCTTTTGACTTTTGGTCGAGCTTTCGGAATTCTTTTATTCCTTCTTCAAGACACTGTAATTAGAAGAAAGTGTAAATATTTACAACATATCTCAAATTGTCATTACAACTTACTAGTCGCTAAGATTATTTATGTAAAGCTACGACACTCAACATTAAAAACACACATATAAAATATAACATCTAAAATAATGGACAAAATACATTTTAAAATTTAATTGGAAAGTTAAAATTCTGTTCGTGACATCTTTTAATGGTGTATTTTGACTGATCCATAGAGAACAGAAAAAAAAAACAAAAATAGTGTGATTAAAAAGTAATTAGGAGTTCTTGCTATTATATTAATGGAAGTAGTATATTAAACCTGTCTTGATAGTATGCAACATGTTTTGTATGTAGGTGTATTATGGTGTGTATGTGTAAAAGTAAATCTTTATTTTATTTTTGATGTTTTGTCAGTAAGTAACAATAAATGTTGCTCAATTTATCTATGTCTGACTTTTTATTTATACAAGACGTATTAGATTTTATGAAACACATTTCCAAGAAAACACGTTTTGAATGTTTTTTTTTCTTCCTTTGCCAAAATACAGGAATCTTCGAAATTAAATTCATGTTTTAAAGTTAATGCATGTTCTGTGAGCGCACATGCGTTTATCTTTTTGGTTTTTATGTCGCTGCGATGTGATAATCTCAGCGACACAATATCACAAATAATCTCAGCGACTAGTAAGTTGTAATGACAATTTGAGATATGTTGTAAATATTTACACTTTCTTTTAATTACAGTGTCTTGAAGAAGGAATAAAAGAATTCCGAAAGCTCGACCAAAAGTCAAAAGAGTGTTTCTATAACATCCCGGCCAAACCTACTGACTGCAGCCCTAATAAACTGTGTTGTTTGTTTATATCGACAGTCAATAATATTAAGTATTTCTTATATATATATATATATATATATATATATATATATATATATATATATATATATATATATATATATATATATATATACATTGTTTTGATGTATTGTTTGTTTGAATGATGAGCAATGAGTATTTTTAATAATATAATATATAGGGTTTTTATCGCGGTTCTCAAAGAATTAGTTTGTAAGTACTTTTTTAAATTATCTTTATTATATCTATTATGAAACACACATATATGTCTAACCTAGCCAATGTAAATTTAAAATAAACTATCTTTAAATTGAAATTCTTATGAAACTAATTAAATTCCATAGACAATGTAAAATTTAAACAAACTATCTACAAAATTGAAATTGTTATGACACTAACTAAATTATATTAACAAAATTTTGTACCTTTCTGTCACTGAATGCCTAAATGAACTGTTTTCCACTATATAGATTATAATCACCACTCAATGTCTTCTTCGCAGCTTCGGTTATCCTTGTTTTTGTGAAATTACTTTTTCCAATTATCAGCTTCCACCAATTTAAGATATCTTTCTTCACCAGCATTTATAAACCACCAAGCAAACCAGCAAACAGCATTTATATTTCTTCTTCTTTTCAGTATACCAATATCCAATTACCAAATATATTATATAAATTTAATTTTCAATTAATACTTCTTGCATTATCCATCACCATTTATACATAACATAATTCTTAATCTTCAATAATATTTTCTTTATACTGTTTCTTAATCTTGATTTAACTCATAACTGATTGACTAACTGAATGCCTTTCTTACTAAAACTGCCCTCTTGAATCCAAATCACGGGTATTTATATCTTTTCAATCTTCCAGAACCATCTGGTAAGAAATCATGTTCGATTTATTCCATTAAACACATGTCTGAATTTTCTGGAAACAGTATATGTTCGATCCACAGACATAACCATTATTCCCGAATGTTCGACCGTAAACAAAGGTCAAATTCTGCATTCTGGAGAATTCGTTAATTTTCTATTGATAATTTTGTTGACATTTAGGCTTTTCAGATCAGAATAAACACTTAAATCAGTAAATATATATAAATTAAACATTTTAAACTAACATTATTATTATAACCCCAAAATAATATTTAAATATATATATATATATATAAAATGAACCAAAAGTATTTGCTGACAACGTAAGGAAGTAAACGTTAAATAGTGGGTTTGCAGCAATAAAAAATGAAACGTGTACTCTTTTAAATTTTTATTTTAATTTATATTTAAAATTTTAAATTTTAAATTTTTTTAATATATTTATTTTTTATTTTTTTTTATTTACAAAAAAAAAACGTAAAAACGTCACGTATTTATTTAGAATAATTAAGTGTTTTTGTATTTACAGTAATTTTTTTTTTAAATTTTTAAACATAAAAATAGTTTTTATATATTAAAAAAGATGAGAGACTATGATAAATTTTATCAACATTATAACACATCTTCGTTGATACAACCTCGTTAAGTTTCTCCCTGATGAAGGACATAACCAATGTCCGAAAGCTTGGAATAAAAATTTAAAAGAGTACACGTTTCATTTTTTATTGCTGCAAACCCACTATTTAACGTTTACTTTATATATATATATATATATATATATATATATATATATATATATATATATATATATATATATATATATATATATATATATATATATGTATATTTTATTAATTTTAATTAAAATTACAATCTATCTAAAAATAAAGAATAGTAAGTAACTTGTTTGTTTGCATAGCGTGTAGGAGCCTCTTCCAGTGGAGATTTCCTTTTCTTTATTTAGCAACTGTAAATGTTACTAATTTATTGTGAATAGTTTAATTAAAAAGTATGTAAGTTAAAAGCAATAAAATAATAAAACACAATCATAACCAACTACATATCTCATAATTATTAAGGTAGAATTTAAAATACATAGTTACATTAAATCTGTTTGGTAGATCATTTGGTTTAAGGCTTAACTCAGACGTACCACTTTCCGACCACATTAGAACCACAAAAAAGTGGTTGTGTGTTCGGAGTATACAATTTGTATGAAATATCGTGGTAGCACTCAGACGGACGACAGACTGTGGTCGGTATCAACAACTGTCGTCGTCGGTGGGTGATACCGTCCACAAAACTATCGCAGATGCTGCCCGTCCTGCGCTCACACGGGCAATTCACCGACCACAAGCCGACCACAGGCACGGCATCCCCACCAGCACAGCGACTCCCTAGCCCCTAGCCAAAGCGTCATTCACTTTTCTATGCGTGAAGCATAAAGTCGTGCTCGTGGTGATTGTTCAATATTTGTTAAATAGAAATTTTAAATGTTATTAAAAAATACTCTTTTTCTGAACCCATGCAGACCTACAATGTTAGAGATAGAGGTTTCGATGGTTACCACGGGTATGGTTACAATACGACTAATACATATCAAGAGAGCTCACAGCTGTTTCCCGAAGACCGCTATGGTATCCGAACTAACCGACCCGAGATCCGGCATTTCGAGATCCGATCGCCAAGAGTTCAACCGGAATGTTCACAAGGAAGTAGTCTTCAAGCATCACTATCTCCAACAGAACCGGAGCTTTTGCCACATGAGAATCCGGGACAAGCTTTGTCGCCAAGTCAACCGGAGTTTTCACCACTTTCCCAGGAGTCGCTTTTATCTCAAATTTTTCATGTTTATTGTGTAAATATTTCAATAAACATTAAATATTAAACTGGTTTTACTGACCTTAGAGCTATTGCGAGGCGTTCGTCAGGAGGAATTCTTGTCTTCATGGATGTATCTTCTCGTTTCAAATTATCCTTTAACTTTGTTAACAAATAATCGAAAGTACTTTTGCTCATTCGAAAATAATTAAATAAATTGTTATCATACAATCTTAAATGATGATAAAGTTGTTGAAATTGACTTTCCTCTTTATTTTCGATGATAGGATGAACCCAATACAATATATTACGACGACGCCGTCTTTTTTGGAGCAGTCATTCATAGAGCAAAATTCATCGCTGTACTGTGTGATTTGTGTGGTTCATTTGTGGTTGATTTGTGGTTCCTTTGACCACAGCACTTCCACAAAATTGTGGACGGACAGTGGTCGTTTTGATCGACAAGTCAACCACCGTACGACCACTGTTTTGTTGGTGGAAAGTGGTACGTCGGAGTTAGGCCTAAAACGTTTCAACCTACGCACTTCATAATTTTCATGGAATAACCGCTTCGGGTAGTACATTGGGATGCACTTTTTTCCGTTACCCGTATTTGACAGATCTTTTTCTATAGAGGAGGATGTAAAATTCCATGGAACATTTACTATAGACCTTAACCCTTTATCCTGGAAATGTTGGAGGATTGCAAGATTAGAATTGCTAGCGGTTACCCATAGCTAAATACCACATGCCCATATGGGCTTAAGGATCGCCTTGTATATAAGTAGTTTTTTATCTAATGATAATTTAGAGTTTCGACCAGTCAACCAGTACATATGTCTAAATTAAATGCCCATTTGTTTTCTTTTGGTAAAGATGTGCTTCTGCCAGGTTAATCTTTTGTCAAAATACCTAGGTATTTTGTGTCGTTTGCATTACTTAATTGCTTACCATTGAGTGTGACTGAAGGGCATTCACCTCGTTTCATTGTGAAGGTTACATGTGTTGACTTGGTCTCATTTACTCTAATTCGCCATTTTTTTCTATTTTGTTTGGTTTTTTTTTGTAAATTTTCTGATGCTTTTCTGGGACTAGAGTCCATGGCCAGTATTGCGGTGTCGTCTGCAAAAGTAGCAACTTTTGTGTTACTGCTGAATGGGAGGTCTGCAGTGAACATTAGGAATAAAATATGTCCTAGTACGCTTTCTTGTGGAACACCTGATTTGGTAGGATGAAGCTGAGTGTAGTCATCGTGCTACTTTACCAGGAAGCGACTATCTGATCGGTAGGTTTTTGGAATGGAAAGAAAGAGCAATATATGGCAATTGTTTGTTTATCTTATAAAGTAGGCCTTCATGCCAAACCTTATCGAAGGCTTGACTGACGTCTAGGAAGGCTGCTGAGAGGTAGGATTTACTTTTCATTTTTTTACTATTCTGTGGATCTGTTCGATTGTCCCATACTTTAACCCGAAGCCGAATTGGTGGTCATGAATAAGCTTAGTTGTTTCTAAGATTTCAATCAATCTTGTCAATAGGAGCTTTTCTGATACCTTTGATAGAATCAGCAGCAAACTTATAGGTATATAGGATTTTAGGTCTTCTAGGACTTTAGGTCTTTTAGGAGTCAAAAAAAATTTTAATTAAAAAAACTACTGGAATTTTCTCCTTTTACTTTGTTTTTAATTTTAACTAATACCACTTTATAATGTAATGTGAAAATGTGACTTTTCATATTTTAACTATAATTTATATACATCAATCAACGAACAGGATTTTCTAAACATTCGTTCTTTTGATATACAGTAAAACTTGTGTCAACAACGCATCCCTAGGGATGGTTGGCGTGTGTAGGATTCAGGGTAGAGGAGTACATCCGAACCCGTTTCACCCTAGAAGAAGGTCCTGCAAACGTATGCCTTCCTGTTATTCTGCCTACAAACTAAAAAATCACCCTCTCCTACTTGTGCGCGGTTGACTGTCGTGCTCGGTTGTAATTGTGTACACTATTCCATCTCTCCTTACTTCCCGTCATCTTCACGATTATCTCTCTTACAGTTACAGGATTCATACCTGTTTCTCTATACATTTTATTTCTCCCCCACTCCATCTATTACATTTCAGCATTGTGTGTTACGCCCTAAAATACCCATGTCCTGTGAGCACTTGCGTCAGGAAGTAATCCAGTCGCCTGTGACCACAGTCCCCCCAGTCCCTTAGGCTCAGGATCAGCCTCTTAATCCACTGGGCAACATCTTACGTGCTGTTCCACTCTTCTTGCCATCTTTCCATTGATCTTTCCCTTTCTTCTTTTTTATGGCTGAAGTCAAATGCTCTGTTCTCTCATAGAGATGTCTCCTTTCTGCTGCTAATATATGCAAAGGAACTCAACCCGTGATAGTCCACAAGGCCGCCGCAGATACAGTCATGTAGGCGCATGCTACTCACAACAGACTCGTTCTGTTCACTCGTATCATGAGCCGCTTGTATCTCTACCGCCGCACTCCAGACTGGTGCCGCGTAAAGGATGATTGACTGCACAATACCGTGTACATCACCCTCCCCAGCGCAGCCGCTCTCTTGGCTGCCTTTCGGCTACCACCCGTATATGCTACCCCCATTCGGCATTATGGTGTATCGTCACTCCCAGGTATTTGATGCATTTTTTTATGTTAGCTGTGGCCCTGCACATTGGACTTCCATTCCTTGTCTTTTTCGTTTACCCTTCAGAATGATGGCTTCGGTCTTGTCTGTCGCGAGTTCCAGTCCGTGATCTGTGATCCAGTCCCTCACGACGTTGCTCGTATGTCTTACCCGAAATCGGAGGTCAGGTTCGTCCCGTGCTACTACCAGCACAGCGAGATCATACGCAGTTCATGACCCCGCTATATGCCAGATCGGATCCAAGGCCGATCCCTGTGGGACGCCAGTTACGTCAACTAGCGTGCTCTTCTCAAACATGATCCTTCCCTCGGAAAGATATTCCGCCATCACATTCATCAGATAGCTGACATTTCCTCTCCTCTTCCCCTCATCACCTCTTTCCACTTCAGAGTGTTAAATGCATTTCTAACATCGAAGAGCAGTAGAGCCGCCCAGCGCTGTTCATTCCCAATGTTCTGCAATGCCTCGAGTACACTCAAAATTGCGTCAATTATGCTCTTTCCTTTGCAGAATCCGAACTGTCTCGGAGATAGGCCTCCTGATCCCCCAATCGAGTGAAAAAAAATCTCTCAAACATGATGGCTACTAGGACTGTGAATTAAGTAAAGGCTTCTGTATTGAATATTGTATATTTACCGGTTAAATTAGATGCAGTAACCTATGTGCTGAATTAAAAAACGTATGTCTGTGTTTAAAATTTAACTTGCCTGTATCTGACAGATGTAACTCTAAATGTATCTGGACTATGCAAGAGGGCCATAATTATAACAGGTTGGTGTTATGTTCACTATAGGGGTTGTATATTATATAAAACATATAATACATAATTAAAATTAACATTTTAATATCCAAAAAAGAAAATAAACTAAAAAGTGTAAAATTTTATAAATATTAACTCCTGAAAAAATTTCTCATATTTCTTAATAAAAAATTTACCCAAAGCTATAGCGTAATAATATTCCGAAATACCTAGTTTTGGTGATGTTTTACACAATAGTCGAGTATATGCGAATTCACTTATAACATAGGAAGTTTGTGAATTTCTTACTAATAATGGAATTAAACGATAAAAACGATCACACGATATTTAACAATTTGTTTTTTTTGTTTCAGGTAAATATTTTCACTGTCTATCGATTACTCGTATATATGGAGAATATATTCGTAAGTATTTTTACACTAAATTTTCAACATTTTTTTGCGTCTAACGTTATTCCTACCACTTGTATTGACTATTTAAAAAATTTAGTCGTCGTTTTTATTTATAACTACCCTTAACACTTTGACTCCTATGTGTATCATATATAATACACAACAGGTACTCTCCCTGAGCCTATGTGTATGAATTTGATACATAAGCCCCCTTTCAGACGAGGATACTGTATCCGAGATACGCGTATCCGAGACGCAGATATTACATAGACTCAAATGGAGCTTTTCAGACGGGACGCGCGAGGGATACAGTATGCGAGATACCGAATTCAGTATCTCGGACCCTCCTGTCGCCGACGACTGAATGCGTATCCCAGATACAGAAGAAACATTACGTTAAATGAACGCTTTCAGACACGAATACTTTTGCACCACATTCCATAGACGCGCGATTTTCTGTCGAATAATTGTGAATGAGCAACGAAAGAAAGACGGTGTTTTCTGAATATAGTTATACGTTCCCTTGGTTTCTCTTAATTCTACAATAGGATGAACCCACAAATTACGTCGTCTTTTCAGTTTCTTTTTCTTTTTATTTAATATGTACCACAGCATAACATACTCTTCTACATCCATACTCCAAAAATATAACCGCACTGCACTGCTACTATTTTCATACTGACGAGCATGCCCATGAATCCGATACAGTCGCCATCGAAAATTCTGTATCTCGCATTCAGTATCTCGCATACAGTATCCACGTCTGAAAACCCTCTAAGAGTAGAACGTATTCAAGCGACTGTGTATGTGGCCCGAACGCAGTTGTAATGTATTTATACGTGTATTATCGTTCCTTTAGGCTGTGGTAACCAATTTTCAATGTTAGTTCGGTAATCCTAGCATACTAAAATCGGCAACATTGTAGATAAAATTTGGAGACACAAAATCGTCGAGTGGCATACCAGTTACTGTTAGACCTTTATTGTAGTCAGGTTTGTTTATGTACAATGTCTAAAAATAACAAGAGATACCTTCCTTTACACGAACTTGAGCATCTGGCTGAAAATCTTATTATCTACTAACAGAGAAGAAAAATTAAAATTTTTGGGAATTTTGATATGGATGGATTTGAATACAAAACCACGACTACGAGATTACTGGAGCACTAATTTTATCCATCATTGCTCAATATACAAGACGCCAAACATGTCGAGGTATAGATTTGAGGCTCTTCTTGCTTGTTTCCATTTTTCAGATAATGAAGCTTGTCCTGAAGGAAGCAGATTGTTCAAAGTTGAACCATTGTTGCAGGCGTTCAATAGAAGTTGTCAATCTGCTTTGGTACCAGGCAAATACGTTTGCATTGATGAATCGATGATTCCCTTTAGAGGACGTTTGTCATTTTTACAGTACATACCCGGCAAACGTAATAAATATGGAGTAAAAGTTTTCAAACTCTGCGGAAAAGGCGGCTACACATATCACGCAAAAATTTATGGCGGAAAGCAAAAAAGACCAAAGAAACAATCACTAGCATTCCTAGTGGTCATGGAATTAATGCAACCTTTTCTACACTCAGGAAGAACTTTGGTTACAGACAATTTTTACACTAGTGTCAATTTGGCACACGAACTAAATGATAACAATATTCATCTAATTGGAACACTTCGTAAAAATAGGAAATACAATCCTAAGTCAGTGTTTGAAGCAAAGCTAAATAAAGGAGATATGATGGCGCTAAAGCAACACAAAAGTTATTGTAGGAAAATGGATCGACAAAAGAGAGGTAACATGTTTGACTACAAAATCTTGTCCAGAAATGGTGGACGTTCGTACAAAATCAGGAATAAAAAGAAAACCGTCTGCAATAGTAGAATATAATTCTGTTAAACCTTACATTGACGTCTCTGATCAAAAAGCTTTCTACAGTAATCAAATCAGACGTTCTATAAAATGGTACCGGAAAGTGGGAGTAGAGATATTGACAAATACAGCCGTAGTGAATGCTTTAATTCTGTACAACAAAGCTTTGAACAAAA
This sequence comes from Diabrotica undecimpunctata, assembly GCF_040954645.1. Taxonomy (NCBI): domain Eukaryota; kingdom Metazoa; phylum Arthropoda; class Insecta; order Coleoptera; family Chrysomelidae; genus Diabrotica; species Diabrotica undecimpunctata. Next base: position 31,519,107 of record NC_092807.1, on the reverse strand, counting down.
AAATGGATATAACACAATTTCGCGAAGAATTAGTGACTGCCATTTGCAAAGACAATAATGTTACAAACCCTCAACAAACACACCATAGACTGGAAGAATATGACAAGTTACACCACACTGGCAAAATCCTTTGGTCGCGCACATGCATCTAAGAATTCCAAACAGTGCAACACTAGGTGTACTGGCACTGAATGTAGAGAAAAAAAATTTATTTGTAACATTTGTTTTTTTAAAACACATAGCGTATATTTAAAATAATTTGTTTAGATGTTTGCTTACATTTTTTCGTAATAAAGTTTCATAAATAATGTGTATCAATTTCAATACATATAGGCTATGGGTTATGACATTATGAAAAGTCGTCTAGGTGAACTGCGTGTATCAAAAATAAACACACCCTACAAAGCCCTTTTTAAATAAAAAAAATATCATTATATGAATTAACTCATACATATAGAGCATTTTATTAAAGAACATGAAAAAAAAGTGGTCAGGCTGTGACAACTTATGCAGATAAATAGGCCCAGGAGTTAAAGTGTTAAAATGGTGACAAGGTACAATACTCATTTTCTTTTATTAGATGTTGGATTTGAGAATTTGAGATGCACAAATACAAATAATTATAATTGTTCACAGCGTATTGAGTTTTTTGAAGAACTTCCTTCTATTTTAGTATAATATATAATATTTTGTTTTTCAAATTACATAATTTTGAAAACAAAATGTTGCTGTTTTATTTTGATGAACTATCATAAATAAAATTATCTGTAAAACTCTCCCAGGTAACATAAAAAAGTTTTATTATTTTCTTGCCGAATTTTAGTATTGAACTGAGTTTATTAGTCTAATTTATTAACTTTATTTATTATAAAATGTTCTAACACTTAGTTTATTAAAGTCTTTATTTGTACAATATTACACGAATTTATTTCACACTATAATTATATAATTGATTTACAACATTTATTACAATTAATATTCCCGACAATACGCGCGTTACATTTCAAAACTCGACTCGATATTATTATTCAGACTGCTCACACAATGAGAATTCCTCTATATATATTTATTAACTGTTGTTATGGAATCCCTTCGAAGCGGACGGATGTTGACCTGTGCTGACCCCTGAACTGTCTCCAACGGCATGGAAGAAGACCGGTTTTATCGTAGGGGAAACTACTAGAAAATTCTTATTAGAATAATAACATGTTTACAGGTTAAATATGAGTTATATTTATCGTAACAGTATTAAAACCGGCAATATACACCTTTTAGTATCAAAACCGGCATTCTCCATTATTTTTTTAATTAAAAAATAACTGGTAATAATTTAGGTAAAGTTTCTTCACTATTTGCTGTCATTTGCCATTGTCTTATTTTTTTTTATTTAAATTAGTGTCTCGGCTGCAAAGACCATTGACACAAACAATATTGTGTACAATAAAACTGTATTTGTTTCGATATCACCTAAAATAAAGGCATGTCGTTGTTTTGCGTTTTACTCAAAAGTCAAAATGGTGGAGATTGCCGACTTTGTTACTAGGACCCTCAAATATTTAACACCAGCTGTATGTTCCTAATCAAAATATTTTTCTCACGGTTAGTTCGATCTACTGCTTCATTTACTATCATATCTGTTAATTTTGGAGATGCAGAATGATCGGCAGTAAATATTTTGTATTCATTGTCTAGAGGTTTTTCACTGTTTTCTTTAGTTTTATGATTTATTACATCAATTTTCTATTGAAAATAGTCTTTTTCTCGTTATTTAGAATTTAACATACTATTTTAATTGTTTTTCACAATTGGGTAACGTCACAGTCACAGATTGTTGTTTGTTAATTTTAAGGAGAGTCCAACTAATTATTATACTTATCAGTCAGTGATGACACTCCGATATTCATTTAGAAATATATTTTATTTTTAGATAATCATTGTTTTTTATATAAATGATTATGTATATTACATTAACGACCTTCACTAAAAATTATAATCTTAAATTTATTCTATTCCGTTTAAAATTGTTTATAGACAAGGCGAAAAGCTCGGGTTTGTTCGGAAAAATATTCCCATGAGATTTTTCTGCATAATCACTTTCCTGAGATATCCCAAAATAAGGTTCAATAGGTGGCCCAGGCGAAAAGTTGTTCAAATTTTTTAAAACAATTTTTTTAAACATATTGTATTCTAACATTTAATCTTTTCGACTCGGATAAATTTTTTTTAGCTTTTTTTTTATGATTATGAACAAAAAAAGGTCGTTTATAAGTTTTCTCTTAATTTGATCGTTTTCGAGTTATAAATAATTTAAAAACACAAATTCAAGTTAAGTCTTCTATCAGCACCCGATGAAAATTCTGGGCTTATTTTATTTTAAAACATTGTTTTTTAATTGTTAATGAAGCGCGTATAGCACGACGGACGCTCAATTGTACTGTAGCGAGATTAAATAAAACAAGCGGTTCGAATTTATATAAATATATTTATTTATAAGTTTACAGCACGATTATCTCTTATCAACTAAAACTCCCTCAATCATCGTTACTGATATATATATATATATATATATATATATATATATATATATATATATATATATATATATATATATATATATATATACAAGTTATTATGTACGAGAATATTCTTTAGTAGTCCACCTCTAATTCGTCTCATCGAAAGCGCATCGAACACGGGCGATATTGAAATGCCGACTCTTGAATTTTCTAGATTTATCCTTCTAAGAATTATGACGTATCGGAGATGGGCTGTTTCGTTACACTGCTCCCCTCTTAGATCTGAGCGTCCCGATCAGCAACTCCAGATGTAGGCCCAGGATGGCGGAACCTACAGAACTCTCCAGCTCTGCATGAACCCCTCAAGAAGAAATAACAGTCTACAGACTTTGAAGGACACGATTTCTTCGGGTTAATACAACACACAGTAATTCGTACGCCGGTTTCTCGAAAGATCACTTCAAGCATGCTTCTGACAATCTTCCAATCCAGATTTTCTAGTGCATGGCCTATCTTCATCAATCAGCCAATCCCGTCCACTGCTGGACATAGGCCTCCCTCAGTTCTTTCCAGTGTTCTCTACACTGGGCCGCTTGTAGCCAGTTTCCCGCTACTCTTTTTATGTCGTCGGTCCATCTAGTCGGTGGTCGTCCTCGGCTTCTTTTATAATTTCTGGGCCTCCATTCCATAATTCGTCTTGTCCATCGTCCATCTTGTGTTCTGGCTAAGTGTCCTGCCCAGTTCCACTTAAGTCTCATGGTTCTTTCGATGACGTCTTGAACTCCTGATCTTTGCCTGATTTGTCGGTTTGTTATGTGGTCTCGGAGGCTCACATTCAGCATTGCACGTTCCATGGCTCGTTGTGTAACTCTTAGTTTATTCGCAGATTTCTGCGTGAGTGTTAAAGTCTCTGCTCCATAAGTTTGTACAGGCAAAACACATTGGTTATAAACTTTTCGCTTGAGACACATGGGAATTGAACTTTTTAGAATATGGCTTAGTTTGCCAAATGCTGCCCATGTCAGGCCTATTCGCCTCTGTATTTCATTTGTTTGATTGTCTCTGTTTATTTTGATCTCGTGTCCCAGATATTTGTAAGTGTCTGTTTGTTGTATGGTATTATTGTCGATAGTTATATTTCCACTCATTACGAGATTTGTCATAAGTTTAGTTTTCTCAAAGTTTATCTTTAATCCTGCTCTTTCAGACAGACTTTTAAGCGAATGTAGCATAGAAACTGTATCCTGTAAGTTATCTGCGATTAATACGACATCATCTGCAAACCTCAAATGATTTAATCTTTCTCCATCTATATTGATGCCCATATCTTGCCATTGGGTGTTCTTAAATATTGACTCTAGAGCTGCCGTGAACAATTTTGGTGAAATATTGTCTCCTTGTCTTACTCCTCGACCTAAGCTGAATTTTTCTGTGTGTTCGTGTAGTCGTATACTTGATGTAGCGTTCTCGTAGATGTTTTTGATTAGTGACGTGTACCTGTAATCTATTCGGCTTTGATTTAGGGCTTCCAGTACGGTTTCAAACTCTACAGTATCAAAAGCCTTCTCGTAATCGACAAATGCAAGAACCAGTGGTATGTTGTACGAGTACAACAACATGGCCTATCTTGGGTAAGGCCAAATTCTTGATGTTATTATTGCACACGATTTTCTTCAAATTAGTTAGAGCACGCCATATATCCTCGTAGCTTGCCCTGTCTTTATACGACTTCCTGGTCACCATATACTGCAAATATCGAGGACTATCTTCTAATCTCAGTAGTCTTCCAACTTTAGGCTGCTGGTTTTTTAACTCGTCCAAACGACCGAACTTCCTGTAGAATACAGATGAGATTCCTTTAGTTATCTCAAGATCTTGGGCACAGTGAGCTAGAGAGACGTTATCCGGAACACTAAAAAGATCCTGCTGAACTTCTGTCGTCACGCCGAATCTAGCACTCTTTCTCTCTGCGTAATTTGATATATTCATTAAAGCTTGGTCGCCGGTCATCTTTGATCTCATGTTGAAGGGTTCGTGCTTCTTCTGTTTCATTTGAGCCAGTATATGGTGCAAGACGATTTATGTGAACTACTTTTGGTTTACCTTTCGGCAACTTCTTAATTCGGTATATTACGTCATTTATTTTATTTTTAATTTCATACTGACCTTCCCATTGTCTTTGGAGTTTAGGAGACAAGCCTCGACGACGTTGTGGATTATAAAGCCAAACAAGATCACCTACTTCATAGCTTTCATTCTTACATCGAGAATCATATTGATATTTCATTCTGTCACTAGCTAACTGGATGTGTTGTCGGGCAAGTTCATGAATGTTATTCATTCTTAACTTCAGGCGGTCGACATAATCTTCGCTTGCAACATGTTCTTCGGAAGGTCTGCAGCCAAACTCTAGGTCGCAGCAGTTGTACTAGCAGCATCTTTGGTCAGGCACACACGTACTTTTAAAATGTTCTTTTTTTACAAATATCACTACCGAGTTACACGGCTGTTCCCGACGAACAATACTTTTCAAAAGTTCAAAAGTTTTTTTTTATTTAGCAATCACTGCTGAATTTATTTCTAAATCTCACACCGGACACCAACTGTAGCAAGATTAAATAAAACGAGCGGTTCGAATTTATATAAATATATTTATTTATAAGTTTACAGCACGATTATCCCTTATCAACTAAAACTCCCTCAATCATCGTTACTTACATATATACAAGTTATTATGTACGAGAATATTCTGGAGTAGCCCACCTCTAATTCGTCTCATCGAAAGCGCATCGAAGACGGGCGCTATTGAAATGCCAACTTTGAGTTTTCTAGATTTATCCTTCTAAGAATTATGACGTATCGGAGATGGGCTATTTCGTTACAGTACAATGAAAATTCAAACCAGCAAACATTTTTATGCCATAGATCTTGTTTCTCTCTCCTATACACGCGGCATCCCGAGCGCCCGTCATGTCATAAGCGCTTTATTAACGATTAAAAAACAATGTTTTAAAATGAAATAAGGTTTCAATTATTTATAACTCGAAAACCATCAAGTTTACAGAAAAATTACGAGAGACCTATTTTGTTCAGAATGGTCCAAAAAATAAAAAAAAATTTGCCCGAGCCGAAATTATTATTGTTACAATTTCTTAAAAAAAATGTTTAAAACAATTGAACATTTGGAGTATCACATGAAAGTGATTATGCAAAAAAATCTCATGGGAATATTTTTCCGAACGAACCAAGCTTTTCGCCTTGTCTATTAGCAAATAATAATAAAAAATAATTAGTTTGTCTTTTTACTGTATTCTTTTATTATTATGTTAGTTCCTATGTGGCTTGTCTTCATAGTTTTGTAAATTTTGATTCGAACATTTGTTAAAAAAATCTTTCGTTATTTTCTTCAGATTTGTCCTTCCCGATGATTCACAAGATTTCCAAAGATGTAAGTTTGACTACCTTTAGGCAATTTCTTGGTTTCCCCAAACTGCTCGCTGTGAAGCGGACATATCTAAACCAAGAACAATAATAAATTCCATAGAAAATAAAAGAGATAAAACCGCAATCTCAAGGTCAGGTCAATTAAAACGATTTTATTTTACGAAAGCCATGCCTTGCATGCATGGAATTTTATATTTACATGTGTAGCATTCTAACCATATTTGTTACATATCATTACAGGAAATTAAAATAATGTATAAGTAATTTATGGAATGACGGTGATCTATCCGTTCGTTAGATAATATTGTAAAGAGGAACGATACACTTCGTTTAATACTATCAAATAATCATTGATATTCATATTTTTATGCTTTAATGCATTTCGTTTATAATAATTACTATATTAAACTTGTTTGCTCGTGTAATTAATCACCTGTAGTAGTCCAGTCGTCAGATCTTTGTTCTCTAAAAACGAGACGAACAAGCTGAATTTTACTTTCTACTAGAATGTAAGGGAGAGCGCCCACCAAACTGGCATGGCAAGGTACCCCCGCTTTGATTTGTTTCAGCCCAGAATAGGCCTCCTTCTGCTTGACTCTAAAGAATCTGTTCAAAATGTAAGATTCCAATAATTGAAAGTATTATTTTGGTAGCACTCTTTTTAGTTTGTGGATGATGCCCTTATGAACAAACAGAAAGATGGTTGAACCAAATTTCTTTCCTTCCAGTGCTGTTTATATTAAATTAGTTATTCTATGTATTTGATCCAAGGTCGAGTGACTTTACCCGAAACCAAACTGATGAGATGGTATGAGATTCCTTTCGTGTATTATTGGTTTGAATCTCTTTAGTAATAGTTTTTCAAATAGTTTCGATAGTTTAGACTAGACAACAGAGATATAGGTCTATATGATGAAACTTCATTTTGCAGTTTACCTTACATTGTGAACTGTTGAACTTTCCAGTAAATCTGCACATGCTTAAGTCTGAATAATGCATTTATTAAGTGAATAATTTTCAGCATAGCTTTTTTGGAAGCTTTTTTAATAATTGTCCTGTTACTAGATCGAATCCAACCACTTTCCTAGGGTTAATGTTTTAATTTTTCTCTTTTTAAACTTCTTTAGGAATAACAAATTTACTTTCCATTTTTACTTGGTAAATATCAGTTAGTTCATCAAGGTCATCTTGCCCGTTTTGTTGGAAGGTGTGTTCTAAATATTGTTTATATTTTTGTTTATTGTTTCTGGACCAGCTACCATCTGCATTTCTTATTGGAGGTTTGTGCATGGTGGGTCCTTTCAGTTTCTTAGTAGCCTTCCATAATGAATAGTCAGTGCTTTTGTCATAGCTCAATTCGCTAAGATAAAGTCCAATGGATTCATTTGTATTTTTTTTATTTATTCATCTGAGTGTTTGCATTGCATTGTTCAGTTCTGTTTTATGGGGTGGATATCTGCTTTGTTGCCACCTTCGCATTAGCTTCCTATTCTCTGAGATTATATCTCTTTATTTCTTTTGGGTAATTTTTTCCTTCGATTCGAATTAGAATGGTTGGTGTATTGTCTCATGCTGCTTCTTGGATCTGTTTTCTGAATAGCTGTACTTCAGAGTCAAGTTGTTCGATTGTTTTTAACTTCACAAGCATTGCTCCCAGTTCTTGTTTTAAGCTTTCCCAATCAGTCCTGTTTACTAGCCTAGGAGATAGGTCCTTTTATATAAAAATGTATCTGTTAGTTCTATGGATTACATATATCCTGTTAAATTTAAGGAAAAATCTTTTGCTGCATCAAAATTCTCCATTGTCATTACTCTTTGACAATTCCGTAATACGTTTGCAGTAAGTCTACTTACGCATTATGCGTATAGTTAACACCACTTCAACCACTTAGTTATAATTACAACACATAGTTGTAATATGCTGTTAATACAAACTCGTTCTAAAATTAAATAGGAGAATATCAAGAGGAGATCAACACAATTTTTCCATTTCTAGATCCTTTAATATTCTTTGTCATCATCATATAACACGGGTCCTACGGCGATTGCCGCTTCCCGCATTTCAGCCTCCATCTTTTCCTATCTCTCCAATATCCCTCTTCTAAGCCTCTAGATTGCATTGTTTTTGTAATTTCTCTTCTCCAGGAATTTGGTGGTCTTCCCCTTTTCCTTCTTTCTGGCGGAACATACATTAAGGCTTTCTTTGGCCACCGCTCCTCCTCCATTCTCATCACGTGACCATACCATTGTAATTGCCTTCCTTGTATTCTATCTGAAAGAGTATCTCTAATTCCTGTATGGTTTCGTATTTCCTCATTCCTGATTCTTTCCATTCTCGATACTCGACATGACCTTCTAAGATAATCCATTTCCACAACGTCTACTTTATCTCGTTCATTCTTTGTCATCGTCCAACATTCGGCACCATATGTGGTAATTGGTTCTACAATTGCTCTGTATACGCGAAGTTTGGTATGCATCTTTATTTTATTAGACCACAGTAATGGATTCAGTATTCGGATGCAATTTTTCCCTTGGGTTATTCGGTTTTGTACATCTATCTTAACTCTGCCATCTGCTGATATGATGCTTCCTAGATATTTATACTGGTTGCAGCCTTTTATGACTGCGTTTTCAAGCCTCAGATCTGTGGTATTTCCTCCAATTTTTAAATATTCTGTTTTGCTTATGTTTACAGTAAGCCCCCATTTGGCATATTCCTCAAATAATTTTCTATTCATATAATTTATATCTTCTTCATCGGTTGCAACCACCACCTGATCATCTGCAAACAACAATGTATACAGAGTTTCTTGTCCCACTTCGATGCCCATAAATCTACATTTATTTCTCCAATTCCTCAATGCTTCTTGGACGTATATTTTAAAGAGTGTCGGTGACAAACAGCATCCTTGCTTTAGGCCTTTAGTGACTTTAAATTCATTTGAGGTTCTGGTTCCAATTTTTACACAACTAACTGCATTTTCGTACAATTTATATATCGCTCGGATATACGTCGAATCCAATCCGGACCTTTCGAGGACCTCAAACATTTTCTTTAACGGGACACTATCATATGCTTTCTCAAGGTCTATAAATACCAAATGGGTCTCTCTACTTCTTTCGACACGCTTTTCAATTATTTGTCGTAGGATAAATATATTATCAAGGCAGGATCTCCCGGTACGAAAGCCGCTTTGTTCTTCAATATCTTGTATCTGTCTTTCAACCCTCTTCTTTAATATCCTGCCGTACAACCGGCCCACAGAGCTCGTCACACTAATACCTCTATAATTGGAACAGTCTCTTTTATTCCCTCTCTTATATATGGAGCTTATATAAGATTTATTCCAATCTTTAGGAATTTCCTGGTCTCCACACATACATTTATTGAAAAGGTCTACTATTAATTCTAAAAGTGCAGTCGGCCCATATTTAACCAGCTCTATGGGAATGTCTCCAGGCCCTGCGGCTTTTCCGTTTTTAACCTCTTTTAAGGTTTCCGTCAATTCAGATAATGTTATTAAAGGGATTTCCTGTCTTTCGTCTCTGTTGTCTATTAATTCCCTTATCTTTTCCCATCTGTACTCTAGTCTATCCTCTTTCAGCAGTTTCGTATAATATTCTTCCCATTCATTTAACTTTATGAGAGAAATGTTGTCTTCATTTTTCTCATTTTTCCTAAACTGCTTTAATGTTTTCCAAGCTTGTGCCACTTTTGTTCCACCCATAAATCTGTCCAGTTCATCACACTTAGCCTCCCAGTTTATATTTTTCGCCTTATCCACGTCTTTTTTAACTTCTCTATTCCATTTAGCGTATATTTCTCTGTCTTGAGGATCTTTGGATTGAAGCCATATGTGATATGCTTATTTTTTCTTGAGAACTTTCTCTTCTAGTTCCGTTGACAACCATTCAGGTTTTCCTTTTTTCCGATTTTCAACTTTTCACAGTGCTTCATTTGCCGCTTCATGAATATATTTTTTAATTACCTCATACAGACTTTCAGGGTCTAAGTCCTTTGTTTCTATATTTTTTATTTTCTGAGCTATTCTAATTTTATATAAGAACTTTGTCGAATCTTGTTTAAAGCTTTCCAGGTTATATTTTATGTTTTCTATGGTTGTTCCTATGTCTGTTACTTCATCATTTTTGTGACTTGATTGTGAATATTCTTTGTAATATTATTATATCCAACTTATTTAGTCGTATGAGTATTGAGTTTTGATTTAGCTCCCATTATAAAGGAGTGTAGGCGTTCAATTAAACTGCAACAAAAACGGATGATCAAGATAGATTTTTAATTTGAAAAAGAAATTTGAGGAAGTCGTATAAATTTTTGATTGCAAACTGAAATATAAAGTTGTATTGCCGTTGTCTCCAAGTGGAAGTTTATTTAACAAAATATATTTCTTACTAATATGCGGAAGTGTTTTTAAATCGAAAAAGTTAATTTATTTTCAATATTTTTTAATCATGTTAAAGCCTACGTCCAGAACAACATAAAAGTAAATATGGCTGTGACGTCAAGTATAATATCAAGGTTAATCATTGCATCATATATTCATGTAACATCACAATTATTGATCTACCATCTCAATTCCATAAGGGTATTGGAGTTAAATCTAATTTCAAAAGGCATATTTTGCATAAAGTTCAAGCAATGATATTTTCGATTATTCTGTTAAAGGTTTTAATGATTTTTTTCTTTTATTCGCTGTTTCAAAACTATTGAAAATTATAATAAATAAAATTGTACAAATTTAAATGGAATATAATCACACATGTTATGAAGGTTTTTAAAATTTTCAATTTTGAGGCAAAAGGTTTTTATATATTTTTGGTCCTCTAAGTGCATATTTAGAGGAGCTACTCGACGAATAGCAAATTGGTTTTAGGTCTGGTCAATTAACAACGGACCAGATTTTTGTGCTGATGCAGATACTTGAAAGATCCAACGAATTCAATATCAACTTTAATCAAATTAAAGGCAGATATCGAGCACAGTTTTTCACCTAATCTTGCCTAAGTACTCTCGCTCTCAGGGCATCTTCAGGGGCATTTCGTTAAAAATATAGACTATCCAGTACTTCGATGAATGTTATGAGCCGGTTACGATGTCCAGCCGGTTACTATGTCCAGCCGGTCAATGCTGGGAGTCATGTCATGGCGGTTAATTATACAGTATGGCTTCAAAACAAATCGCACTCTATTTCGTAATTAAATTCACATAGGGCCAACTAACATGGACTGGGCAATGTTGGCAGTGTGCTAATGCTCCCGGAAGGGGTCTAAAATAAATATTTAATTGAAATATACAAGAAAAAAGGGATTTTTTCGCTCACCTCGTCAAGAGACCACTCAAAATATGTGTTCTTTATGCTGGACGTCAAAAAAAAAAAGAATTAAATGACGATCATTTTCTCCAGCGCTTGGATTTTGTGAGGCCAAAATCGGAATTGCTATGATCTGCAGTTGGATTCTTAGGGGGTAATTTAGATGTTTCCGTACTTTGAAATATAATCTGAATGAATTATAAAGGGTTAAATTTTGAAACAGTTACAATATTTCTTATGAGAATTATTGCCACTGTAATCACTGCCTCTGTCCTTAAATGATGATCATCATCATCCAGCCTCAAGAGTCCACTGCTGAACATAGGCCTCTTCCTCATGTTTCCAACCCCGTCTATCTTGCGCCGCTCTCATCCAGTTTTTATTGAGTCTTCTTAAATCGTCAGTCCATCTTGTCTTCTCTTGTTTTCCTTTGGCCTCCATTCCAATAACCTCTTTGTCCATCGCCCATCTGTCATTCTGGCTATGTGTCCTGCCCATCTCCATTTTAGTCTGGCTATCTTCTCGATGATGTCAGTCACTCCGGTTCTTCTCCTGATGTCTTCGTTGGTTATTCTGTCTCGCAGAGTTATTCCTAACATGGACCGCCCCATTCTTCTCTGCGTGACTCTCAGTTTGGTAGCTGCTGCTTTTGTTAAGGTAAGTGTCTCTGCTCCGTACGTCAAGACTGGGAGGACGCACTGATCAAATACCTTTCTCTTTAGGCATGTGGGCAGCTCACTTTTAAAAGTTTCTCTCAGTTTTCCAAATGCTGCCCACCCAAGGCCGATTCTTCTCTTCAGATCATGAGTCTGGTTATCCCTGCCAATCATAATTTCATGTCCCAGGTATTTATATCTATCTACGAGTTCTATTTCTTTCCCACCAATACTGATGTTCTGGTTGGGTACCAAATTGGTCATGATTTTTGTTTTCGAGATATTTATATTTAAACCTACACTTTCTGTAGCCACAACGAGTTCCTGTACCATCTCTCTTGCCATACCTAGATCTTCAGGGCATATATCATCATTAAATAATGATATATGCCCTTAAATTTTCAACGAGTAATGTCAGACCGTTTTAAAGGTCCTGTAGTATTTTTCTCATTTATTAATTGGAGGCATGATGGTACTTTTTAAAAGTGTGTGCAAATTGAGTAGAGTAGAGTAGTTTTTATTTGCATACATTTTTACCTGTAATAACAAGTTGGCGAAATCTTTTTACAAGCCTAAATAAAATGTAAATGACAGAGTACATTCTAGTTATTGTAACGTAATATATAAACCTGGATGGAAGAAAGAAGTCCCAGAAGTTAGGTAACAAAAATTAACCCAAGGGGAAGTTTGGTCTTGGAATATAAGGTAGATAAAGAATTCCAGGGCTATATACGTTTACCATCCAAACTGACACTCAGGTGTTTTGAAGGACATAACGGTAAGCTTTGGGGAGTGGGTCTACAGATCGCTAATTAGGGGATACTGAAGCAGAAAGAGAGCAACAAAAGTGAATCTTTTGAATCTGAAAGTGAAAGAAAATAGACAAAAATTAAACCAAATAAAAAGGAAAAAGAGCGCCATATTATTTTTTTTTTCTGAGTGACAAGGAAAATTTGGAATCTTGTTTGTTAGAGGATTGGTTTAAGGAAGAGTAAAAAATTTGAGAAATATGCTAAACCTAATTTTAAATTCAATATAAAGATGTAGCCAAAAGATAAGAAACAACCATACTTACCTTATATGGTCGTTAAGCAAACTTATTTGAATTTATTTGTATGTGGTCAAAAAGAAAGGAAGATTGTCAGAGAAATCAAAAATACAAAGTTTTTACCTAATTACTGCATTTATTACTAGCTAAATCATAAAAGCTCAGTGTAACTGAACATATTAATTTTCAATTTACAAACGGAAATGTCCCGTACAAAAAGATACCTTGTAGAATACATCTTAATGAAAAGCTAAATATTAATTTCTCTCAATGAACTGGTAAAATATATATTTAAAAAATGGTCTCAATAATAAATGTTATTTAAAAAAATGAAAAATTAATATTTACCTTGGCCATTAACATATCATGACATGTCGGTAAGAATTTATTCCTTATTACTATTTTTATATAAATTTAGTGTTGTATATGTAAAAAACATTTAAAGCAAAAAATTTAAGGGATATACCCCATCAAAAAACACTAACACTGTAGCATTGACACTGAGTAAATGATGTGTTAAGATACACTTGATTGCCAAAGATCCCAAAAAGACTTAATTCCTTACTTACTAGATCTCCGCAACGATACGCCTTCGACGGTAAGAATCCTCCGTGGTGAAGAGTGATCCACGTAACCTTGAATAGCTTGATCGGCGCTCTATATTTTTAGATATTACGCCTATCCTGATTGAAAACTCAGTAATTATTTTAAAATTACTATGGACGAAACAAAGAAGAAACGAATTGAAAAGAAAGACGATGCTCGAGGCAAATTTTTTGTATAAATATACATTTAAAGTATATTTTCTCGTTTGAAATTCTAAAATGCAAACCACTAAGTGCTTATAGTAACTTACAGAGAAAATGCTACATTATTAACAATCAAACCATAATAAATCTAAAATACATAGAGTAACAACTAGATCACTTATATAAGACTATGACATTTATTAAAATAATTATAAACAAAAGTGGCACTGATTTATGAATGCTTAAGAGGAGGAGTAGGCCAGATACTCCGATACAGTATAAGGCCCGATTTTAACGAAATAGTTTCCTTTTAAATACTGTATAGCTTGCTTCCGCAGTCCTCCAAAAAATTATTCGATACCGCAGTGTTAGACAACTATACACTAACAACAACAAGCCTTTGTGATCAATGTATGTTTCTAAGACCCCCAGAAACAAAACTATTTAGTTTATTTGTGACATTTTGTACTAGTTCTTCCCAATTTAGATTCAAACTCTGTGAAAGAAGCTTAATTGTATCTGGATACGGTTCCCAGTACCAGTTTGTTCTAAAATACATAACGACTCTCTTGTTAGAGTTGAGCCAGAGTTTCTTTGGCTTATTTTTTGGAGAAGGCCTTCCAATGTTTTGTTCCAGCAAAGTGTGTTAAAATCGTCTGCTAAATTTACAATATTTGTAGAGTCATTGACTATACTATCTGGCAGATCGTTTATGTAGACTAAGAAGAGAAGGGGTCCCAAAATTCTCCCCTAGGGAATGCCTAGATTTGTTTATGGTGTCTGAATAATTTTACATTCCTCTCTCTGTATATATATACCTTTTGCACCCTTCCTGCAAGAATTCTCTTAATGACGGGCCCTAACGTATGGTCCTAAAGTTTTGGGAACAATTTCAAAAGCATATAACTCTGACCACAATAATCTTATATTTTTATTAAATTATTCAACAATTTAACTTAACTATCCTTATTATAAATCAAAATTCAAATGACAGACAAGGGACCATTATTTTCGATTTGCCTAATAATTCCCCTGACACGTTGCATCATCCTTTGGATGACCTCGTCGTCAATTTCTCTAATTTTTGTATATATGCGGCGTCTTAACTGTTCCTGATTTTGTGCTTCCCATCCGTTATTATAGACTTTCCGACTTAATATTGCCCAGAACTCTTTAATTGGACGAGCCTGAGGTAGGTTGGGGGGATTGTCTGCTTTCGGTACAAAGGTAATGTTGTTAGTTTCGTACCAGTCCCTTGTGATCGTCGCGTAATGACATGAAGCAAGATCTGGCCAAGAGACTATTTGATAATTTGCATGATGTGTGTTCACAAACTGAAGCAATTTAGAGAGACATCTTTGAATATAAATATTTGCGTTTAAGGCTTCGCCTCGAACAACACCAATGTAGGGCCGTGAGATAAAGCCAGCCTCAGAAATTGCACACCATACCAAAATTTTGTCCTCAAATTTTTTCTTACTTTTGAGTTTTATTTCATCAGGTACATTTTCGTAATCGTTCGTGTAAAACCCATCGTTACCCTTCATCTCAGAGTTGGACAAAGTAAAATATTTTTCATCGTCCATCACGATCAACTTGTTGACGTAATGCACTCACCTTAACGCGCGGCAACATCTCGGAATTCTCTCTAATTGATCCTCTGTGTGTTTTGGAGCTTTCCTTCTTTTCCGGTAGATAATATTTTTACTCGATAGGGTCCTGTATACTGTAGTCTTTCCAACATGAAATCTTCTGGCCAGTTTTCGCTGTGAGACCCCAATTTTGTTCTTAGCTGCTTCAATCAGTCTTGCCTCTCTTATATGGTTCAAAATCCGCGGTCGGCCACTTTTACGCAAGTTAACACATGGTATCCCTTCTTGTGCGACTCTCTGATTGTGCGATAAATTGTCGATTTGCTTATGTTTTGATCTCGATAAATATTAACAATATCTCGTTTCGACATTCGCCCAACCATATTATAAACACCTCGACGAATATCAATTTTATAAGACATTTTGCAGAGCACAAACTAAAATATTCTGCTTTGTTTATTAAATGTCAATAAATGATGATATTTCAATTCCATGGCCTTCTTTGTTAAATGCATTTTGCTTCTCAATCAGACCAGATGAAATTTTTCCCAAAACTTTAGGACCATACGTTATATTCCATACTTTTGCAATTTTTGTACAGATCATGATCCAAGCTGTCCAACAAAAGCTTTAGACAAGTCCAGAAAGGCACCTAAACTTTTTATTTTTTCTTCCAGTTTTTTATAAAATTCAGTCACATAATCATAGGTAGTAGTCTCAACAGACTTCTCTGAGAAAAAATCATGCTGAGAACTACGAAATGTGTTGTTAGTTATAAAAAAAAATTGCATTTTGTAGTACATGACTTCCTCAATTATCTTTGAAAAGGATAGTTAAAGTATAAAAGAATACTTATTGGCCTATATTTACCCAATTTTGAATAATCACCCCTCAAAACAGCCAGTTTTCAGAGAGTTATTGAATAAATACTCAATTTCATGTTTTTTAATTCCTATGTAAAGCCCTAAACTCATCTTTTTTTAATAGGAAATTGTTTATTCCTTAGATAGTGTGATCGTGTTGATTTTTTCAATATAAGTTCTGAGTTTTTTTGAAAGATGCTTTCCTCAAGTATGGTCCCAGTAATGTTTATCAGTAATGTTTGTAATCAATATAAGTACCGATTGTCGAATTCAAAATCGTAATAGTAAATAAAACATATCTTTCCATAATCACAATCTATCATACCCCCCTGTAAGTGCCAACAATGTGGCAAAGGATGAAGTTTATGCATAATGAAAACAAATGCACCAAAATAGCGTAAAACGTTCAACCCGTTAATTTTCTAAACTATGTTAACATGCATTTAACAGCGGCTCTTGACGTTTCGGTGATAATTAAAAGTCTTTTTAAAAAGCTGCTGGAGTACTATTCCCATTAATTTAGGTAAATTTAACCGGAAACACTTTCTGTTTGTTTTTGCCGACACATTGAGAGGAAATTGTAATTTAACATGAAAGAGGTATTCCCTGCTCTACTTCGTTTTACTTGCATTTACATAGATCGTCATAAAATTTATTGACCGGACGCCGCATTCGAAGAGAAATTTTTTTTAAGTTTATTTGCTAGACATTGGGTGGATTTCTTGACGACAACACGAAGACAAGATGCTATTTTTCGTGATTAATACATTAAAATTTTCGTGATTATTTTCGTATACGTTTATGTATGGCAAATCAGTAATCATCAATAATTAATTGTATTTTTAAATAATTTTTTTGTACATTTTGTTAGCAAATTTTTAAATTTCGGTATACCTGCTAGATATTTAAGGGCTTTTCTTTAAAATAAACCAAAGTAACTGTCTTTATGAGTGAGCGGGGTTCTCTGTGATCGAAAAATGGGGAATGAGCTGAAAGGAAAGATATACAAGAATGTATTGAGACCTGAGTTGTTGTATGGCTGTGAAGTGTGGCATGTAAAGAAGATTCAGGAAAAGAAGATGGAGGTAGCTGAAATAAAAACGTTACGGTGGATGTTGGTTAAGATTAGAAGGGATAAAATCATGAACCACGTGATTAGGAAAAGAGCCGGGGTGACTAAAATCTCAAAAAGGTTGAAGAACAAAGACTACAATGGTTTGGTCACGTTAGACGTACAAATGAAAACTTTGTGGGACTAAGGCTAAAGTTGAGAAAAAGAAAGATAGAGAACCGAGGAGAAGATTGAAGGACTTTGTATATAAGGACAGAGAATAAAGAAAGATTTAAATGAAGAAGACGCGAAGGACAGAAATGAGTGACGAAGATTAATAAGGAAGATCGTCCCCTGAAAAAGGAAAAGCTGAGGAAGAAGAACTGTCCTAACATTAAACTAAAGATTCTTCTTCTTTAGGTGCCGTCTTCTTAGCGAAGGTTGGCGATGACCTCTGCAAAGTCTTTCCTATTTTGGGCTTTCCTTATTAAACTTTGAAAGTCTAATCCTGTCCAATCTTTGATGTTGCGCAGCCAGGTCATTTGTCGTCTACCCGGGCCGCGTCCGCCTTCTATTTTCCCTTCTATAATAAGCTGAAGGAAGTTATACCTAAACTAAAGATTGACTAGGTATAATTACGTATAGAAAGGGGTGTCCAGAAGCTTTAAATAAAATACGTTGCGAGGTCAATTATATATATTAAAACAGTTTAAATAACATAATATGCCTTTCCTTCCTAATCGCCATTCCTTTCTATTTTAAGATTCTTCTTTCCTAAGGTTTCTTTCAGACATAGCCTTGGCGATAATCTTCATCCGTGTTGCCGGTCTTCCTCGTTTCCGTTTCTCCAAAATTTTTTTGGGGGAGTAAATTACCAACTATCCAAGACTTTTTTTGTCGATACGCTCAACAATTATTTCTGGTGCTAACAGTTTGTGTCTGATTTCTTCGTTGCGAATCCGGTATATTTTAGAAAATATGTATTATATTAATATATCTACCTTTGTGGATATTCCATTTTAACTGCTGTAAGTCGTTTGTTTTATTCTTCTATTGTTTAAACTTCGCAGCCCTATGTAAGAACTGAATTAACCATGGTTTGACCAACTCCCTTTTTATCGCTTTCGATAATGTTTTTGTCCCACCAAATAGAGTTAAGTGCATCTTTCATTCTATCATCTGGGTGATGACAGAAGACACAAAACGAAAGCTGGAAGTTTTCGAACGAAAAGTCTTTAGGAAGATATTTGTACCTATTAAAAAAAACGGAGTATGGAAATCCAGGTACAACCATGAACTTTACCAACTGTTCACCGATCTCAGAATTCGTAAAACTTTAGAGACTTCGATGGGCTGGTCATGTAGTGAGAATGGAGACTGGAAGATTACCAAAAAGAGCCCTAGATAATAAAATGTAGGGCGCAAGACCAAAAGGAAGGCCACGGAAAAGGTGGAAGGATGAAGTGGCAGCAAAATTTGATAGACTTGAGAATCTGGAGACAGTCGGCGCGGGACCGGCAATGTTGGAGGCATAGTTTGAAGGAGGCCAAGGCTCGATTTGGGCTGTAGCGCCATTGGAGAGAGAGCAACTTTCATTCACTGAAACCTGAATTTCGGCTACTTATATCTTCTACTCGAAATTACTTATATAAGCACTTTATTAAATATCAAAATGGGAAAAACCTCTGAAGTCATTAAAGAATATATATAAAAAAGACATCATCAAACATTGAACCAGAGTTCTTCTAAAGTGTTTGGTTCTTTTTGGCCAAGCATATCATCTTCATCTAAATCTTCATCCTCTAAAGTTAGCTGTGATTCATCGTCTTCACTTTTAGAGTCCCCTGCTAGCTAAAATTTATTTTTCTTTAAAATTTTTGCGGTAATTGGTTGAGAGAAAACTTTCTTGTTTATTGATTTGACATTTTGTTTACCTTTATTAGCAATACTTTGCTATAATTCGTCTTTATAAGGGGATGATGTAATTACAGATGCTTCCGATGCTTTTCTTTCCCTGGTGGTGGTTTTCTTTTCGTCAATTGGGATTGGCGAAATGTCATAAGGCATCAAAAATTTTCTTTGCATTCCAGTAGATGGTTCTGGTTTAGCATCTAGAATTGGTGTTCCTATATTTAACTGAAATGTGGTTGATCTTTTGTTTGGAATTAAAGTAGCTCAATTATTCCCGGTAGCAGTGACATTAACTTCATCAAGGATGATGTTTCCATTTTCTTTTTCTATTTCTGCAGCAAGAAAATCTGCTTTCGAAAAGATGTTTTTGTCAAGAGGAAAAATTCTAGTAGCGCGAAATCCATTCACCGTAATTTCCCTAGGCTGTGTTTTAATATGCCTTTCCAAATAGTTCAATAACGTCATATTGCGACAACGGTCTATTATTATGGTGAATCCATTGTCGCATCTCCTCACTATAGTAAGTTTTTAACACCCACTTAATCGTTTTGTCAAGGAGTTAAGGAAGTAATTTGTCTCTTTTCTTTAGGTCAGATGACGTCATCTACTTTGTTTTGTATGACAGTTAGACCAGTCTTATCCACATTAAATACTTTTTATTTTCTTTAAATTATTTATGTATTATTTTCTTTATTAAACCTTTTAGCCTGAGCAAAAGAGGTCCCAGTTGGTTTTCTATTGACAAAAAAATTAACTATCATTATATCTAACCAACCTCTTCCTGCCTCCTTTCTTTTTAAACTGGCATAAGGATGCCTTATGCCGTTTTGTTCTGCCAATTGAAATGCGACACGTTTAATGTCTTTACGGGTTAAGCCGTAAAAGCTAGTTTCCATTTCAAGAATATATTTAACTAGTGTCTATATGTAACTAATATTGGAGTCAGGAATTTACTTCGCCTCAATTTTATTTGAACAACCTGCTCTACGTTCATGTGCTCCATTTTAGCTATTTAAGGTCGATTCAAACACATCAGTCCCGTCACAGTCCTGGCGCCGAACCGGTCCCGTCTGGTCACAGAACTATTCGTTCGTATATTCGCACACACCCGAAATGCATCAGTCTTCGGCGACCAATCTGTTGAAAAGATGGAAAGTTTCTCGGATGAAGAATTAGCAATAATTACTATATGTTTGGACGAGGAAGAAGAAGAAGCGGAAGCAAACCAAGCAAAAAGACGGAAATGGATCAATGACGCATAGAAAAAAAGGGATACCGAAGGAGAATACGCGACACTGTATAAAGAACTGCTTCATGATGATGTAAAATTTCATCAATATTTTAGGATGTCGAAAAATTGCTTTCCTGTTTTTCTTTTCTTTCTTTTCCTTTCTCCTATTTTTTAAATTAATGTCCATGTATTTTACATGCGACAAATAATATAAAACATTATATTTTCTCACAGATTCTATTAATTGCTCGTCAATAATTTTATTTTGTTCACTTCTAACGCCCGTCATGTTCCCGGCAAAACCAAAAAATTCGTCGCCGAGATTATAAAATCGGCCGGGCGATAGACGTGTCGAAACCTGACTGCTGGGAAACTGTTCGTCAACTGATGAATGTGAATGCCGGCGGCATATTTCTATTAAAAGAATATTTTGTATGACGGATTGTTCGGTTCGGCGCCGGGACTGTGACGAGACGTGACTGATGTGTTTGAATCGACCTTTAGTTTCTGAACCGTAGTCCTTGGAACAGCAAAAGTCTTAGCTGCCTTTAAAGTACCCATTCTTATTTCTCTAACTGCTTGAACAACTTTTTTCATATCCTCTGTATCCCACTTCCTTCGTCTCTTGGGACGATTGGGATTTCGAAGTTACTATATTTTTACGCGGTATTCTAAAACAAAAACACTCAATGTTATTATAAAAGTTACAACTATGGGCTAGCCCATATTTGTAAAATAACACTAGTCCATTTTGCAAATAACCCCAAACAATTTTAGAACCTTATAAATATTATAAGATCTTGAGTTTCAAATGATTTATAGCAAAACATAAAAATACAAACCTTCTTCTTAATTCCGATAATTAAAAATCATTTTTAATATAAATATTCACTAAGTTAGAGATAAAAGCAATCATCACTGCAAAATTTCTCAAAACGGTGAAACACTAACTCATTCTATACAAGACTGCTTATCAAAAGAAGGAATCTGTAATAATTAGTGGTAAGTGTTATATATTAACAATCATAAAAACATCCGGTTACTTAATATATGGCAATAGTTGTATAGAAAATTATGCCGTAGCCCATATAACAAGCTTAGCCCATATATGTACCGGGTTTCTCATTATAATGACATATGGTACTATAAAAGGGTAACCATAGGTGGCTATGCAACTGGCATTTCAAAATGAAACAATTATTAATTTAATATAAACTGTCAATCCTCATACCGAAATGGGTTATGCTGCAAATGAAAAAGTAGATATGTTCTCAATTTATGTAAAAAATAATAAAAACAAGCAAGCGACAAGAAGAGAATATAGGCTGATTTATCCAGATCGACAGACTCCTTCTGCAAATACATTTTTATATAATTATCGTCATGTCATAAATGCAAAAATGTTTTAACGGAAGAAACGTACTATCCTAGGAAATGATGATGTAGATCTTAATACTTTGCTTTTCTTTAAAGGTAAAAATTAAATTCTTAAATAACAGATTAAATCCATAATAACATTTTTATTTAAAAAATTCCGAAACTAGTCTAAACAATGCTACTAATACATTAGGGAAAAGCCGTGCGATGATACATAAAGTTTTAAAAAACGCACAACTATAAGCCGTACAAAATATTACCGGTACAAGAAACCGATGTTCATAAGAGAAAGCGTTTACAGTTCTGTCAAGACATGCTACAAATTTGAACAATGATCCTAATGATTTTTATAACATTTTATGGACAGATGAATCAAATTTTTCAACTTCAGGAATTTTTAATAGAAGAAATAGGTATTCGTGAAAACAGAAAAATAATAGAAAAAGAAAAATTTAACAAATAAAAAAGTCAGGAAGAAAAATATCAATACAAAATATTGACAAAAATGTCAATAAATGTGTAGTGCGAAATATTTCAAAACAAAATATTTGTACCATTGTTTTATGATTATAAATTAACTGGGGAATTATATTTAGACACAGTCATTACAGAAGTGGATGAGTTATTAAATCAAAATTATACACAAAATCAATTAAATAGTATGATATGTCAAAAAGATGGAGCACCGCAATATAATGTCGTAGCCGTTCAAGAACATTTAAATAATCAATTTAATGTGTAGATCGACAATAAGGGTACCACTGCATGGCCACCAAAAAGTCCAGACTTAACACCATTTGATAGCTTTTTATGGGGGTTTTTAAAAGAAAAAGTGTATTTTGATTCAAATACAAATATTAACACTAACACGGCAAAAGTTAGCGAGGAAATTGAAAATTTAAATGATCCTAATAACACAATATCGGACGCATTAGACAATTTGAGACAAAGATATTACTTGTGCATTGATAACAATGGAGAGCACTTTGAGCATCTATTGTAATCTTAAATGTAGTATTGTATCTTAAATGTAGTATTGTAAGTCAATAATTTTGTTGACTTTCTAAATATATTTTTTTCTTATCTTAGTATAGTATAGTAGTACCATACGCCATTATAGAACAAAAATAATGCTACACTATGTTATATACTATTTGTAATCAGGAAATGCAGGGCTAATCAAAACTATAAAAAAATACAGGGTGTACTACTACTAAGGATTTCCACAGTTTTCACTGTCTTCCTTCACTCAACCGTTTTCTCCAATTTTCCCTGTCATTCCAGTCTCCATCTCGCAGGGTTCTTTTCTCCATAGCCTCGTCGATTTCATCTCTGAATGACCTTCGGGGTCTTCCTCTCTTTCTTCTTCCAATCGGGCTCCATTCTGTGATTTTGTTTATCCAGCGTCCTCTGTCCTCTGAGGAAATACAGGGTGTCCCATTTGAAATATTGAAGATGCATTGTATTGGGTACTCCCTGTATACAAAATTTGGTCTGTTGCTACACTGTTGGTCGGTACAGATAAAATAATACAACTTTTATTTGAAACTTTTTTTTTGTATTCCCGAAATTAAGGAAAATAAGTGGGGGGTGAAAATATAATGAGAGACCCTGTACCTTCTCCTCTATCTTTATGTGCAAGTCGGGTATTTGTAAGTTGCAAATTGTATTTTTTGCATAATTCGATAAGTCTATTGCCACTGTCGATCCGAATATTTTCGGCAAACTTACCTATACTATCGTTATTTTCCTGTAATTTAACTCTTGCGTTCAGGTCACCTGCTACTATTATATCCTGGTGTGATTTGGTTTCTGCAAGTATATCTGTGAGACTTTGGTAAAATCCATCTTTTATTAAATTTTCGGAGAACTCTATGGGTGCATTTACTGCTACGATTACTGTTTCATAGCTAACGATTACTTCTTCATACTATTTTTAAGCAATATCAATATTTCACGACAAGCTCTCTCATGTTTCTGTACCCCTGAAAAAAAAAATATGTATATCCTTATCTTCGTTTTCACAATTATCTTTTTATAAAATGTTAAAAATAATTACTTAAAAGCTTCATAAAATAAATTTTTTTACTGAAATTCTGAAATTTTTTATATATTGGATAATTTTGTTCATGTCTGTATTTTTACAGTTTTTTTTATATAATATAACGTCAAAAACACTGATGAATAATAATATTGAGACTGTTAATTTTGGTTTATGCCTTTATTTTCTTATATTAAATTTATAGGTCCCTTTTCTTTGCGTGTCTTACATATCATGTAGAAAATATATTATTAAAACGCCCATTTATCCGAATTACGATCGTGACCTATTATCGCGTCATTTTTTATTGACAGGTTTTAATCTCTTATTATTAAGTATTTTATCGTGTATATAATAAGTTGGCGCCAAACACGGCAAAACAAAAAAATCGTTTTTTAATTTCCACGTACATATAAAAGGTAGTTAGTAGTTTAGTATTGTGAGTTATTTGTTTTACTTTTTACGTTCATCATCATCAACATATGCGTCCACTACTGGACATAGGTCTCCCTCAGCTCTTTCCATCTATCTCTGTCTTGTGCGGCTTGCATCCACTTATTGCTAACACGCTTCAGGTCGTCAGTCCATCTAGTTGGTGCGCGTCATCTGCTCCGTCTTCTGCTTCTTGTCTTGGTCTCCACTCAACAATACGTTTTGTCCATCGGTTGTCTGATATTCTGGCGACGTGTCCTGCCCGATGCCTGTTTTTTGTTCTACGACGTATTTCTTCGTTTGGCATTCGGTCTCTCAGAGAGACATCCAACATCTGTGGATTCGTAGCTCTCTGAGTCACGCGAATCTTATTCACTACCTTTTTGCGAGTGTTAATGTTTCCGCTCCATAAGTGAATATAGGTAACACACATTGGTCAAAGATTTTCCTTTTGACGCATATAGGTAGATCCGATTTAAATAAATAGTTAAATTTACCAAACGCTTCCCAGGCTAATCTTTTGCGACGTGGGAGCTCACATGTCTGGTTATCTATGCCCAACCGAATTTCATGTCCTAAGTACTTATACGATGTAAACTTTAGCCCGACCGCCAAGAAAGTGTGATATTATTTTTCAAACATTATTATTGCATCATCCATACGATCGGCTATAAGGACGATGCCATCTGCAAATCTCAAATGACTGAGCTTCTCTCCATTTATGTTGATACCATGCTCGTTTAGATGTGCCTTCTTACAAGTATGTTCTAAAAGCGTCGTGAATAGCTTTGGAGAGCCGGTGTCTCCCTCCGTACTCCTCACTGTATACAGAATTTATTTGTTTCTTGTTCAGATAGTCTTACGCTAGCTGTGGTATTTTGGTAGATATGTTTGATTATGTTAGTTTAGCGATGGTCTATTCGGCATTCTGTCAATGCTTTTAACATTTTCTGATGGTTT
The DNA here is from genome assembly GCF_040954645.1 of Diabrotica undecimpunctata. Taxonomy (NCBI): domain Eukaryota; kingdom Metazoa; phylum Arthropoda; class Insecta; order Coleoptera; family Chrysomelidae; genus Diabrotica; species Diabrotica undecimpunctata. The sequence continues at coordinate 31,493,900 of NC_092807.1, read as the reverse complement.
ATGGTATCGAATGCTTTCTCGTAGTCGACAAACATCAGTGCCAATGGTTTAATGTATTCAGCAGACTTCTCTATCAGGTTCTTTATTACTAGTAAGTGGTCGTTAGTGCTGTATCCCCATCTAAATCCTGTTTGTTCTCTAAGCTGATACAAGTCTAATTTAGCGTCCAGTCTTTTTTTGATATTTTTTGTGAAAAGTTTATATAAGTGTGAAAGCAAACTGACAGGACGGTAGTTTTTTAGATCTGTTATGTCTCCTTGCTTGTGTAATAAAATAATCACTGCATTATTCCATTAAGAAGGAGTTGTTCCTTGATAGATGCATTCGGTGAAAAGCTTGGCCAAAGCCTATAGATTGTCTCAAAGTGACTAGTCTGTACAGGGTAAATGCACAACATCGATGCCATACTTTTTTGCAAACTTGTATTAAAATAAACGTCACTTCTTACTACTTAGCCTAATCCATCTTTTGTGTTGAGGTGAGCTTAAGTACTAATGCCCACTAACGACCCTGCCTGGCTTCCTTCTGTCAGTGGTTCTCAAACATAAATAATATTTGCTACAACATACTTGGGTTAAATTAAAATAAAATAGAAATTAAGAAATGCCTTGTATTTATGTCACACAAGCAGTTTGTTTTTAATTCTACAGTATGTGCTAGCGATACAAACCATTTGTTTATAGATTTAAATAAAATCGAATAAAATATAAAGAAACATTTTATTTATGTATTGTTCCGTTCAAAAAATTAAGGGGAGGAAGGGCTTTTAAAAACCGCACTGTATATGTTGGCAGTAACAAAACGTAGAAATATCCGAAAATAAAACTAATAAATAAGTTGAAAATAAAAGAAGTCATTTTATTTAATTTCGTGTGTAAGTAATCGTAATTGTACACCATTATATTTAGTTCCTTTTTCTGTCAATCACTGTCACATTTAGTTTCTGCTTCACTATCATCATCATAATTATTATCGTCACTATCATCACTATCTCCGTTATTTATATTTATAATAATTGGTTCGATATCATCCAACAAATTGTCAATTTCCCACATTTTTTTTCTGTTGCTATTACGTGATTTACATAGTTTTTCCATTTCTGTGGCGTAATGACCTGGTACGCTGTTGTAATTAAATTTCGCATTTCAGCTTCTTTAAAACTCGCGTTGCGTCCAGCTATATACCGTTTCACTTCACTCCAAACCATTTCGATGGAATTGAGTTCACAGTGATAGAGTGGGAGCCTCAGAATCTTCACATTGTGCTTTTTGGCAATATCTTCTATTATATACCTGTCATATTTTGCTTTGAAGGCCTTGACTACATTAAGTAACTCGCATTTTAGGTAGTCTTGTTCAAAAAATAGGTCCTTTGACAGAAGCCATTCTTGAATATATTTTTTTAGTGTTGAACTGTTGGGAATTTGTTCTGACTTTCTGCTGTGATAGGAGGTATTGTCCATTACCACAACAGTTTTTTCTGGCAAATTTAGCATTAAGTTATTTTCGAACCAATCTTCGAAGGTCGGTCCATCCATTTCGTCGTGGTAGTCCTGAGTATTTTTCTTTGCCAAAAACGTGAGCTCTGCTCCATCAACAAATCCACCGGTAGATCCTGCGTGCAATAAAACGAACCGTGCACCACGAGCTGTTGGAGTTTTTAATCTTGTTGTCAGACCACGAACAAAAGCATCGCGATGTGATGTAATTGTTTTATCAACCCATTCTTTTTTCACACTGTGCCCGATATTTACCCATGATTCATCCAAATACACTATGTTGTATCCTTCTGCACGGTATTTACGAATTGCGCGTAAATAACGATGACGCCACGAGATGATTTCTGGTTTTTCAATCAAAATTGAATTTCTGCCACGTTTTATAAACACAAAATCCATATCACTCAGCAAGCGATGTAGCGTGGCCCGTGAAAAGTTAGGCAAAGTTTCTTCGACATTTGCAACAGCTAATATGGTGTTTATTGTTGGTGGTATGTTGTCACAAAAAAAATTGATGAACTATTCTACGAATTTGGCCCCTGACACCTTCGTCGTACTTGTTGTCACGAGAATTACCAACCTTTTGCTTCTTGGGCCTGCTCTTTGGAGATTGTAATCCAGTAGGTGATGAATATTCCTGTCGTATGCGAAACAGAGTCTTTTCGCAAACACCACTCATTTCTGACACTTTCCTAATTACACTTGATACAGAATCGTTGTTATCCTGATAAAGATAATAATTAATAATATTCATTATATAACATATAACAAATAAAGACTAATTAAGGCCCTGGATGTATCAAGCTTTTAAACATATTCTGTACAAGAATTACTCTAATTGCTTCTTAATTACTGAATAACTTAAAAGAAAGTATTTGCAGTTGATATCAACCAAAATTACAAATTCCTTACACATTATGCCGGTAATTGGCACCGCAGGGACATAAATAACATTTTAAATTTTCCAGTTAGTAGAAATTACCGGAAATATTTTAAACTTTGAAACAAATGTTTATTTAATGCACATTTTATTATACTACTGCTCCTACTAAAAGATAAAAGTTGATAAGTTACTATTAGACACAAATAATGTATAGTATTATCTAAAATTATTAGCAAACGATATTTGTAAATTACATAAAATTGTACGTGTACGTTCCGTTTCTTTTAGAGCCTTCGTTATGCCATCATTTGCTTGATCTACATCTTCTATTTCATCTTGCAAGTCTTGTATATGTCTGGTTAGTGTATCTTGTCGTTGTTTTCTGGGGGAATCCATTTCTTTTTTCTTGTTATTAGGATCATCTTTGTTCTTTCCAATTTGGCATTTAATAGTATCTTAGCTCGGATTAATCTGTGGCCGCTTCCTATTGAAAATTTGTTGAGTACATCGATGTCGTTTATTATTTCTTTTCTGTTTGTTATGATATAATCTATTTCATTTTTAACACTGCCATCTGGGCTGATCCATGTCCATTTACGCTGAGGTTTTTAATCGAAAAAAGAGTTCATGGATAAATTTTCCTGGTGTAAGAAGTTCAGCAATCTTTGTCCTCATCTATTTCTTTTGCCATATCCATACTTACATATTCTTCATTACTGAAGAAATTATTCAATTTCTTCATCAGATCTTTTTACGTTAATTGTCGAGAATTAGTAACTTATTTATATATTTTCAAAAATCCATTTATGCTTTTACATTATTGATATTGGTATTGTATAAAATATAACATGCCAGCTAATTTTTAAAGGGATTGTTTTCTTCAAAGAGGGGCTCAACCCTTTCAGTCACAGCGTCCTCCTACGAGGACACAAACTTAATATTTATGGTCATATTGCCGAATACTGGCATTTAACCTTACGAAATAACATGTTTTCTGTAGAAGGACAGTGTATTATTTATTCATTTATGAATAATGGAATGGCATAAAGTTGATTACGTCAGTTCCGCGCGAACTGTCTATCCTCCAAATACGTGTAAATTTGTGATTGATTTACACATAGGATTAAATGCTGAAATATATATTCAATTGGTTTGATTCTAACTATAAGAATAATTTATGCTTTTTTATTTAAATACACTCTTAGCATTCTTGTAAACTTTGTATACTTTTGTAAACATCGACGTCCTTCAGGAAAGACAAACGTATTTCATGACACAAATATTGTGAGACTAAAATTTTTAGATTTTTATTCATTCTAGTTTTTCTAATTTATTTGTCATCATCGTCTGGACATATTTCATATTATACTATTTTTGAAAATTTAAGGAGCAGTTAGAGATGTCAAGAAGTACGAAGGTGCTTACTTCGAAAAATCTTCGATAATTATTTTAGTATATATAATCTCTTCCATTTCCTGAATTTAAAAAATATTTATTTTGTTTGGAGTATAAGGGTCAACAGATTTGCTAACCTCCACTGAAAACCGACAAAGACACGAAAAAGAGGAAAAGATGTACTTGTGATACAGTTTAAGTAAAGACGGAGTAGTCAATTTTGTCTACTATTTTTAACTAATTCTCAAATATGCTACAAAAAAAAATCGGTTGCCTGTAAAGTCGGTTTTACGGGCAAAGATTTTACGTGACAACGTCTTTTTCTCGGTAGAATATTTATTGATATGAATATTATTAAATTGCACAATAGGAACAAGGAATTGAATGAAAATAAGAATTGCACAAATTTTAACTATAGAAATATATTTTGTTTACTAAAACATTGTACATGTAAACTTAAACTTAACTAATTTCTATTTGAGTGATTTTGTTGAGGATAGGACGATGATAGAAGAAATATGAAATGAAAGGAAGTGTTTCTGCTGTAATGTGTCTTGCGAAAGTCAAGTCGATGGTTGTTCCTTTTAACGTAGTTGACTGAGACGCAAGGCATTCGCCGGTCCGGCGGGCCTCTCTCTCGTTCGGTGACTCATCGTAACAGTTGTGAGCGGGCGTTACACTTTTTCATGAGTGACTCCGAGCCACAACCTAATTTAAGACGTTGTCACGTCAATAATAAATATATTGATGGACTCTTATCTCTTAGTAGTTGTATAACCAAAATATGGGAGGAGTTGATAAGCTTGATTTTTTGCTTAGTATATATAGATCTTACGTTCGCTCTAGAAAATGGACTCTTCGTATGATTTACGTAGCACTAGCTAATTCCTGGTTAGAGTATAAAGCCCAAGATGAATGTGTCGAAATACCTAAACTGCACATTTTTCGCTTCCTGTGAAGTTCGAAATACAGCAGTTGGTGCTGAATTGGTAAAATATTTGTATGATATAACTGACGATGGCGTTCAACAGTATAGTAACTGGCTGACCAACAGTTCAAGAATAAAAAAACTTTTACACATATTCGAACATTGACACAGTTATATACGTAAGTTTAACCGTTATGTCAATACCCAAGTACCTGATACGGGAGTCTATACCCGTGCTACCCAGGTACCTGCGGCATTGTTTCGGTAAACTTCGCTTGTACATTCCGAAAATAACAGACAATTGGGATTTTTCTTTGTTTGCTATCAGTGTTTATTTAACTGTGCTTACAAGTTGTTAATATTTTTGTGACTATATGCGTGTTTTATGTTGTAATTACTTGTAATAATGGCAAGAAGAGAAGTGAGTGCTAGCGAATTTAGAAGGTAAGTTATTACTGTTTATTTTTACAATGTTTTATACATAGATCATTCAATTTTAGAATGACGTATGAAAAGCAACAGAAGTACTTGCAACAATTTATAGACGATATAGATGAGGAAGTAGACAAAAATATCGAAAACCAGGAATCAGATGAGGACTATGTTTCGCAAAGCAAACCGGATGGAGATGAAGCTTCTGACGTAGAGGACGTTTTTACTGATATCAATAATAAGATTGAAATCGATACCGACGGCGACGATAGTAGTGATGAAGATTTTGACGATTTTCAAGAAAGTTCTTCCCAAAGTGATGTTCTGGTTGCAAAAGATAAAACGATTTGGCAACGAAAACCGTTTACTGCAAGTCGAACACTGAAACGTAACCTTTTGCGTGAAAAAACGGGCCCAGTACGTTCTACTAAAACTCTTTCGATTAGAGATACATTCAAATGTGTTTTCAGTGACGTAATGTGTGACATAATTATACGCGAAACCAATCGAAAAGCTAATAGCGTTTGTGCAAAGTATAATGTTGAAAACCCCGACAAACCTCGAAATGTTTGGAAGTCACTCACAACAGAAGAATTTGATGCATACTTAGGTATTCTTATTACAGCAGGAGTACGGCATTCAAATTCAGAGCACTCGAAAGATTTATGGAAAACAGACTCTCATCCTTTGTACCGAGCAAGTATGGGCATGAATCGCTTTTGGAGCATCAGCAGATTCTTACGGTTTGACAATGACAAAACACGTGCAGAACGTTTGCAAAATGATGCAGCTGCAGCTATTACAGATATATTCCATCTTCTCCATGATAATTTACGTCGTAACTATGTACCGTCGGATTCTCTTACTGTGGATGAACAGTTATTTCCTTTTAGAGGTAGGACACGTTTCACGCAATATATGCCAGCAAAACCTGCCAAGTATGGCATCAAGGTTTGGTGGGTTTGTGACGCCAATAATTCGTATCCACTTACTGGACAAATTTATACTGGAAAAAATTCGACTGGACGTGAAACTAATCAAGGTGAACGCGTAGTAAAAGACTTGTGTTACCGATACAAAAATTCTGGACGAAACATAACAATGGATAATTTTTTCAGAACTCTTCCACTAGCCCGTCTCCTGTTGTCTTGGAATTTATCATTAGTTGGTACTTTGAAAAGAAACAAACCATATATTCCACAAGAAATGCTGCCAGAGCGTGAGCCTGAATCGTCATTATACGGATTCAGTGCAGATCGTGTTACTATTTGTTCATATGTACCAAAAAAGAAAAAAAGCGTTATCTTGCTGTCAACAATGCATGACAACGATAATGTAAGTAGCCCCAAAAATAAACCTGAAATAATTCAGTTCTATAATACAACTAAAGGAGGCGTAGACAACATGGACAAAATGGTTTCTCATTATTCCACTAAACGCAGAACTTTGCGTTGGCCAGTAGCCTTCTTTTACAATATCCTAGACGTGGCTTGCCTAGCAACCTATATAATTTATACAGAGAATAATCCACAGAGTTCTACTAAAACCAGTAAGCGTAGAATTTTTCTATAAGACTTAGGGAAACAACTAGTGATGCCTGCAATTTCTGCTAGATCTAAAGTACCAAATGTATACCGAAATTTTTCATCAAGGTCAGGAATTGAGTGTATGTTAGGAAAACCTCTACCTATAGATTCAAGTAATACTGCAGAGTCATTACCACTTCGAGATTCCACTGGACGCCTCAAAATTGTTGGAAACTGCTACATTTGTATGTCTTTAGCGAAAAAGCGGCTAAGAAAGACACGAAAATCATGTAATGTTTGTAATCGTCCACTATGTAACGAACACTCAGTAAATATAAGTAAGTGTGGACAATGTGTTTAAAATGTAACTTTTATTTACGTTTCCATATCACTTTTATTAAAAAAAAAACTAGACAGAGCTTCATAATTTACTAAACATTAGTGTTACCCGGGTGCCACGGGTGTGGACGTAATGGTGTAAAAACTTTGACAGGTAATTTTAATATATTATATGCATTTTTTTCTTTGGTTTTTATTATAAATCTCTTCGTTCTAAATAATTTTAGGAATAACTAGAAGCTCGAATAAAAATATTTATACTATCGTCAATGATTCAGATAAAACAATTACCAAGGATACCCAGGTACCTGGGTATAGACACAAAGGTTAAACTTATATTTTACTCATTATGAAGGATTTAAGGATATTTTCTATCGCAACAAATATACAACGGAAGTTTCTTCTTCTGAAAGTAACTTTTGTTGTGGTGAACAAAGATCATAATACAGGCAACTGTATGAAATAATCTAGAAAGTGCATAAGTTTAGATATAAGATCGAGACTGCAGAGACTTTGGAAGTAAAGGAAGATTCTTGTATAAGAGTTAGGGTAGGGTAGATGAAATGGAGTGGTGTATTGTGTGACCAATGAAGCTGAAAGGTAAATTATGTAAAACCAAAAAAATCGCTGGAAATAAAATACCTGGGAATTACACTGTCTAGCTATGGAGACATGGACAAAAAAGTGGGAGATTAAGTACAAAAAGCAAATAGACTGGCAGGATGCCTTAATAACACTATATGGCGAAACAGGCACATTAAAACTGAGATGAAGTCAAGATTTTATAAAGCCAGTGTAAGACCAAAATGACATATGCCTCAGAAACAAGACCCGACACAGCCACAACGCAAAGGCTACTGGAAACGGCTGGGATAAGAATACTGAGAAGAATTACAGGAAATACGCTAAGAGATCGAAAGAAAAGTGAAGATATTAGAAGAAAATGTAAAATGAATGGACACAAAATAGAAAAAAGAATGGAATAACCTCATAATCATTATGGAGGAGACACGTGTCGTCAAAATAGCAAGAGATAAGTCACCAATCGGCAGAAGAAGTATCGGACGACCGCATGGACAAGCAGAATTGCTTAGAAAGAGAAAGAAAAAGAAGAAGAAAAAATCGCTATAAGACCAGATATGGTGTACCGAACTAAACGATGGGCTTTTAAAAAAAAGACAAGACCAACGAAGGTATATTGCAGAAAATGGTAAAATTAGTTCGATGGACAAGGAAATTTAGTTCGATGCCAAAATGGGAGCATAGTAATCATACAATAGAGAATAAGAACGTTATTTTCATAGTGTGAATTAAAAAGTTGAAAAGGCTGCGAAGAGCCCATCGAAAAAGGTATTTAAGTTCATAAGCGGAAAAGTTATATTAGCAATTAGTTTTTATATTTTATTTTTATGTTATGTACTTCTTTTGTCTTAATTGTAAATATTCTGTAGCGTGTTTTCTAAAAAATTTTCCATAGTTCTACCTTTCAAAGTTTATTATTAAGGCTTAGAACTTATAAACATATTATAGCCACCATATTTTATATAGGAGATAACGTTTATGAACGACAAGTAAGGGTTTCTTTGTAAAATAATTAACTACTAATATCGTAGAATCGATATACTCTTATCCGAGGTTCTTCTTTATAAAGTAGTTTTCCTTAATGGCTAGCTGTAGATAAGTAACTTAATCAATATCGTGTGATACTCATAATAATAACGTTTCATGAAGAAAGTAAAGTGTTTTTAATGCTCATTTTATGACTTTTTCGTAAACGAACAGGGCTGTATCAATAATGGTAATTAATATTATAATCGAGAAAATCTTAATAATAATAGGATACACTGTGAAATTGAAATATTTTGGGCGGTAGTTACATAATTAATAACCTCGAAATATAACAAAAGATAAACAAACTTATTTAGTATTGAAACGAGTACAGAATTTGTTGAAAGTATTTCTCTTCTTCTTGTTTTTATGTAGACATGACTATGTTTTTCAATGTGCCTCCAGTAATTGGTCGCTCCATCGTTTTTGTGGTCTTCCCACTGATTTTCATCCTATCGGGGAACCGTCTCTCGCCGTCTTTACTACTCTATTTGTAGTTTTTACGTTCCTACTATTTTATTATTTCATCACGATGATCATAATGATCAATCAAACAACAATAAGGGCTCAGAGAATCCCCCTGCCTCACCCCATTGCCTGTCTTAATTGGGTTGTACGTCTGGGGCGTTTGGAGCCCACGTGGCTGCTGGAGCACATGAATGATCTTCTTGTTGCGCAGTCGTTTCCAGATTCCTGGAGAATCTCAAGGCTCGTGCTTCTACCTAAATTCCAGGCAGGAAAATATCGTCCTATTTGCCTTCTTCCTTGTATCATAAAGTTGTACGAGAGAATGCTACGTGCACGTATCGAGGAGGTGATTGTGATGTCTGGAGACAATATGGTTTCTGCCAGGGTATACGTACAGTGGACGCGGTGACCTATGTGCTTCAGGTGGCACGAGGAATTGGGGCTGATCATCGATAAGTCATCCTGATTCTCTTTGACGTCTGAAATGCTTTTAATACATTGCAGTGGGGTCACGTAATGAGCTCTTTGGAAGCAAGGAACTGTCCTGGGTATTTGCAGAATCTTACGGAATCAAACATTCTGCAGTGTAATTGCAGAATGTTTAATTCCGTAAGAGAAATGGTAGAGAAAATGATGAGGGATGAGTGGTGGTGGACACGGATCCACAAATTTATCAGGGAGCTGCTCTTTTCAAAAAAACCAGAGGAGAGGGACTCGCAACAGAATTTTAAAACAAGCAAGTAGCACCTCGGTGGAGTTTGGACTGTCGCAGGCCGAAATAGGAGTAGTTTTAGAATAGCTTTTTAGTTTTGCATAATAACCATAAAGACAAAAAATATATAGACTTAAAAAGTACTTTATTGCTTTTCAAAATATGTCCCAAGATCGATGCACTTTTGCATATATTCAAACCAATTGGAAAAACAGTTATTCTGTCATTCTTCAATTGAAACCTTCAAAATAGCTGTTTTAAAGCCATCCATGGCTTCTCCTGGCGATTGGAATCGCTGCCCGCGCATTGAATCCTTAATCTTTGGGAACGTGAAGAAGTCGTTGGGATTTGGGTCGGGGCTATACGATGGATGGTTAAACAATTAGATGTTTTGAAGCTCCAAAACTCTATTGTCTTTTGGGCAGTTTGAGCACTTGCATTGTACTGATGTGGGATGATTCGCCGTTGTGTATTGCTTTGTAGAAGTTTCGCGATTCTTCTTCTTAGGGTGCCTGTCCGTTCCGAACGTTGGCGATCATTCTGGCTATGTTGACTTTGTTGGTTGCTATACGGAATAGCTGTGTAGAGGCCTTTCTATACTATGCTCTCAGATTAGCAAGCCAAGATATTCTTCTTCGTCCTGGGGCCCTTTTTCCTTCAATTTTACCTTGCAAAATACATGGGAGTAGCTCGTATCTGCCTTGATTTCTCATTATATGTCCCAAATACTGCAGCTTACGGCCCTTCACGATGTTGACTAAATCCGCGGTTGTGTTCATCCTCCGCAGTACTTCTTCATTGGTGACTTTGTCTGTCCATGGTTTCTTCAGGATCCTTCTGTATAATCATAGCTCAAAAGCCTGAAGTTTTGATAGAGTTTCCGCCTTCAATATCCACGTTTCTACTCCGTACAGAAGCACTGAACACACGTAACTTTTAAGGAGCCTTTTTTTTATCCAGTTTTTTTTTTATATCCAGTCCATATTATGTTCTACTTGTTTCCGTTATTTTTTTCATTAAGTTTTGTAGCCCTTCTATGGTATTGGAAAACACTATTGTATCATCTGCATACCGCAGGTTATTGAGCTTGACTCCATTTATTGAGATGCCTTCATCAATATCTTTTAGAGCCTCTTCAAAAATGTGCTCCGAGTACAGATTGAATATCAGTATTGAAATTATGCACCCCTTTTTCAATCCCCTTAAGATTTTAACCTGATCTGTATATTCTCCGTCTATTCGGAGTACCGCTGATAGATTCCAATACAGGTTAGCTATTATTTTTAAGTCTCTTCCGTCAATCCCTGTCCTCTCGAGCACTCCCATCATTTGTTCATGCCTTGTTCATGTTCTTGTAGTCAATCAGACATGCAAAAACATTACAATTGACATCTCTACATTTCTGAAATAATACCTGCACGCTAAATAAAGCTTCCCTCGTACCAACGGCGTTCACAAATCCAAACTGATTGGGCGCAATTTGTTCCTCGTATTTCCGTTAGATTCTTTTGTGGATGACTTTTAAAAACAGCTTCAGCAGATGGCTCATTACGCTTATGGTCCTATAGTCTTCACAAACTTTTGCTCCTGGTTTTTTGGGCACTCTACTGGTATTTTTCCTGCCTTGTATATTTCATTAAATATTTCAGTTATTATTTTTATTTGTTCTGCAATAAATTCTGCAGTTTCGGTAAACAAATGGTTATATACCAATCAGAAGTAACCGTTCTTAGATTTAAAGCAATTGTTGCCACATTGCCAGATTTTGACACGAAATTTGCGACCATTTTCTTTGACACATTTCGAGAACGGACCAATTTTGTTTTTTTTTTCTCATCGGATTGGCGTTTATTTTCCGGTTCGTAGGAGTATATCCAAGATTTATCGCCACTAACAATACTATAAACGTTTTTGAGCTCCCTTTGTTGAACCGTTCCAATGTTTTACGACACAAATTGACGCGAACCGCGTTTTGCTCTTCTGTGAGCAAATGAGGGATCCAACGGGAAACTAATTTCGTAACACCCAGATCAATGTTTTGCTATGTGACTGCTGTTGTGGGTGGATTTGGCTTGGATTCGTTGCTGAGACTGGAGCGACTACATTGGAATTCACAGTACCGGCGGGAAATCGTATCGTCATTATGTCAACAAAAGATTAAGGTTACATCTGTTGTAAGGTTTTATTGGTGGTGTCCCCTAAGCGGCTATGTGCAAAACTAAAAAGACAAATCTCGTAATATTGCTGTATGTGAATTTCTTTGGCTTATAGGTGTGAGGTTGCTATAACGTAAGTTTCGGCGAACTGCCACGTGCAATGAACCCTTCATTTTGACTATTTTATAATTTAAGCTACATGAAATGTTACATTATTGCTAGTTACAACTAAAATGGTATACAAGGAAGGCAAATTATATTTCTGAAAACATTAAAATATTTCTCCTTCTCCCAAATTCCAATATTTGAACGAGATATCCCAGTAAAAAGGCCTCGTGAATTAAAAAAAATATCACGTTTTTCATTCCAAGACTAATGGCAAACTCAAAGGACATAAGAAATCACTTATGGTCTCGAAGAGATACATTTTAATCGTTCAGGCGCATATGACGAAAAGTCATTATGCCTTTATGCGAGCCCAGTGTTTTGTCCTCTTTTTCTTTAGATCGTTAACTGCAAAAGTAGTTAGTTCTGTCTCTTTATCGATTATTTCTAATTTAGGTATAGAGAAAGAACTTTTTACGGGGCTATGAATCTTTTATTGAGAGGTTAATTGCGGCGGCGGAAGAATTTCGTGCAACGATATCAGTAATAACGTGGCGACAATTGGGTTAAATCAACAAATAATAAAAGTAGTTAAATAACATTCATTCTGGGGAATAAGTAAATACCGACCACATTGACATTGATCGTTAAAGTTAACAAGGAACAATGTCTATTTTTATAACCCTCTGTTTTTAATTTATGGAGCCGTGTTAAACTCTTGTTCTAACCAATTTATGGCATACTAAATGATGAAAATGTGAAGTTTATGAGTCTATATTTATACATTTGTTACATGTGATATATTGTATTGAGACAAATCTGCGGGGAATAATGTTGGAAGATATATATAGAAATATAGAATGATAACGGAAAAGCGAATGACAAAATAAATGACGAGGGCCAAAAATAAATAACCTAGAACTGGAAAAAGTCGTCAGAAGGAAGAGAAAATTCTTCTAATAATTAAATTTTATCTACATGACTTATAATGCACTCCAAATATCGTTGGGAGCCAATTATTGAAGGCTTCGTCTAGCTCAGTCCCTCAGATATAAGTAGTCTTATCTTAAATTTAACACGTTAGACGCCATGAGAAGCAAGTGTGCATCTGTCACTAACCTAGTGACGCCATGAGAAGCACCTTTGCATCTCATACCATTAGTGTATTTCAGGCTACGGGGTACATCCGCGCTTCACAGTACCCATTCATTTATTTGGAATACAGTTTTTCAGTGGTCTGGTGAACTCTTTTATATATTTAGCCTGTATTTTTAGGATATTAGTGTCTAGCAATAAAACAAGATGTTATTATGTAGCTTGAAACTAAGTTTTATTTATATATATAACGTAAACAACTATTTTTAATGCAAAATATCAGTAAATGTTCCTTAAAAATTAGCAATACATGTTTCTAGTTAAGAAATAAATGAAAAAAGTAATATTTGCGCATGTACAAATGTCTGTAGATTACATGAATGAACCTCGCAAAAACATGTGATACAATAAAATTTATTGCACTGAATGCACCTGAAACGAGAAAAAGGAGTTTTGGTCTGTGCAAATTTTCTATCATTATCTGCTGAATTTTTTGCGTAGCATGTGACACATCTTCTTCTGGCCGAACTTTGCATTTCCTCCATATGGTGACCTTCACGAGCATGTGGCATATGTTGCTCTGGATTAGTTAGTCTAGTGAAATCTACCAGTTGACAAACCAACTCTTCCTTAAAAAATATGATGGACATGTTACTGTTGGTTACTTTTTGGTAAATTATATAGGCGTTAACAATAGCTGACCCTAGAAGAAGCTCAATTGCTATTTTACGATACCATTTCACTGATTTTCGTAATGCTGTAGAGTAAGACTTTAGTTGGTCGGATATATCTATAAATCCTTTGCTCTTATTGTAGTCGACAACAGAAACTGGCTTTTTAACAATTCCTTCCCTTTGATGGACATCTACCATTTCGCGTTTGTCCTTCCACTTAGTTACTACTACACCTGTGTTACTCTCCATTCCAATGATCTCCTCTTTCTTTAATTTTGCATTTTTTGTTTGAAACATTTTTTCTACGGCGTTTTGATTCATGGTAAATCGATCCCCCCCCCTTCGAGGGGTGGTTTTAGGGGGAAGCCCGGTGGTAGGATTGGCAAACATTTTTGCATCTTTTTTGGGGTCTCATAATTAACATTTTCAGCAAAATTCAGCTTGTTCGTATGATTTTAGAGGATAAGTGGTATACAATTAGGTATCGCAAATCGTTGCAAGCATCACAATTTCATGAAATATCGTTCGTCCTAGAATATTTTACAATCGACTATTTTAAAGTACAGAAAACAAGCTTTCTTTTTAATTTAATGCATATACCTAAATGTACAAAAAAAAGTTGTAATGGTAAATTTAAAAAATACTCCTAAAAATCGTTAAATTAGAAAACTTTGAAAAACCATATCTTGGTTAAAATTAGTTATTGAACCTTCCATAATAGAACATTTTAAAGGTAATTTTCTTTCTATTAAATGTACAATTGCTTATACCTAAAACTGCGTAGAAAACAGTTATGGAACGATGTTTGCGAAAAAATCGTATCTTAAATACTGTGATTCCTAAAGACTTCTACTAAACGTCGTTTTGAAAAGGAATCATAGTAGTTTTTATTTTCTGAAAAACAATGCCTATACCTATACCCTTGTGGAAAAAAGTTATGGGGCAAAAAAGAAAAATCGCGTGTTCTTTTTTTTGCTTCGTGTATTGAATATATTTTTGTCGAAACTAATTATTTTTCACTTTAATATATATTTCGACATGTACGAAAACTGCACAGAATTCAATAAAATGCAGCCTAGTACGTAGGGACTAATTCACCCCTTTCTCAAAAAGCACTCTGCGGTTTTTTCATATTTGGGAGTCCATTCACTCTATGACATAAAAATACTCCTTTAATGTTGTAGTTCCTGTTAGCCCTATTTTTTGGATATAATCAATAGCCTATTATTGATATCTGTTATCTTCATTTTTCGTGAATGAACGGACTGTATACTCCCATTGTTCTAATTAAATGTTTTTGTTACAGGTACGTAGAGAATTTACGGAAATACCAGTGACTTTCGTAAGTATATTAGGTAAGTTCGAGTTCTTTGTTAAAATGGTACCGATAATATGGACAATAGTAAACAAATACAACGCGATATCGGAAGACCTGTCGAGTAAATTGCAAAATACTAGCAATTTACTCGTCGATATCGGACCTGCGCGAGTTTGCAAATTGTATGCCTTTTGCCCTTTAATTTGGGATTAATAAAAAACGAACATGAACGAACAGGAATATTTACATCTCATCTACCTTTCATTGGATTATGCCGCATCTACATGTCACTGGACACAAGTTTTTGAATTAACCACCCATATACGAATGGATATGTTTCTAATCTCTTCAAAAACCAGCAAGCTGTGTCTAACGAGCTCAAAAGAGCGAAATGCGCATAATACAGGGTGTCCAGAAACTCTCCTGACAAATAAAGACCGGAGATTCCTCAGATAATTTTAAGATGATTTAACACAATTCAATTAGTCAGAAAATATTTCCTAAGAAAGCTAGAGCTCTTTGAAGATGGCTGCTTTCAATTAGTTTTTTTTTAAATACCTCCAAAACGCATATATTTAGAAAAATGAAAACTGGTACGATTATTTATCCACTAGAGTTAAATCGATTCCGTTAATTGCTAATTTCTAATAAAGGTCATAGACGTCCGTTTTGGGTAGGTTAATGGTTATTTTAACACATAACTTTTTTGTTTTTAACTTTTAAGCATTTGTGATACTAGATTATTAAATTTTCAGATATTCTAGTACTAAAAGGTACTGTTATTTTAAGTCGATAGAATACACCGTTTTCGAGAAAAATCGATATGAAAATTTTTCGTTTTTTCATCACGAGAGTTAAATTAATATTTTTTGCATTAGTTGGCTTTGAAATGTCAACAGAAGTATAACCTACGTTTTTCATTGTCAAATTATTGTCAGTTCGTGAAGTTTCTCTTTTAGTTTTTACTTGGTGGCATTCAAACACAACAATTTCAATTCAACAAAAATGGTTTTTACTAATGAGGAATACGCTGATATGCATTTAGTTTATTGCAAAATGAGGTGTAACGTTCGAGCAGTAACAGAAATACGCTGAAAAATATCCCGATGAAGAGAAACAAGTTCAGTGTTCCCAAAAAATTGTGAAACAGGGCAACATAATGATGTAACAGCAGCACGTAAAGATGTTATTTTAATGAAAGTTGAAGAACATTTAGAGATTAGCTTTCAAAGACTATCTTCCATGTATCCCACAATTTCAAAATCTTCCGCATTAAATAACTTACACAACAAAAATGTATATCCTTTTCATTTAACAAAGAAACAAGCACTGCTACAAGGAGATTTTCGTGCTTGTGAAGAAGTCACTATATGGTTACAAAATCAGTAAAATCAAAATACAGATTTTTTCATTCACAAAAAATGGAATTTTTAATGTACATATTGCACATTACTATTTGTACGTTGGTGACAATCCCCACGTTGTTTAGGAATTTAAGCATTAGCATAAACGTCTGGATAGGAGTAGTTGACGATTATCTACTTGGACCCGTGAAATTGCCTGCTCATTTAAATGGTGCTCATTATTTATATTTCCTACCAAATATTTTACTTGATTTGTTAAATGATGCGTTTAAATATTCGAGAAAACTTGGTTTCTACATGACGAAAGACACTGAATTGGAAGAGGCGGTCCAGTTACTTGGCCAGAAAGATCGCCGGATTTGAATCCTTGCGATTATTGTATTTGAGAATATATAAAAGTGACTAACAGGCATCCCATTGAGCATCTTTTTTACTATCTATATATAATACTTTTTCTTTTGAAAAAGTGTGCAGCATTTATTGAAACAAAAGTTAAGTTATAAAATTAATTAAGGTACCTATTAATTCAACTTTTATGACGAAAAAACGAAAAAATTTTAAATCGAATTTTCTAGAAAACGGTGTATCCTACATACTTAAAGTAATAGTATCTTTTAGTACTAGAGTACCTAAAAATTTAATAATCTAGTATCACAAATGCTTAAAAGTTAAAATAATCGTTGACCTACCCAAAACGGACGCCTATGAACGGTACTAGAAATTCGCAATTAATGGAATCGATTTAACTCTAAAGGATAAATAATTGTACCAGTTTTCGTTTTTCTAAAAAGAAGGGTTTTGGAGATATTACAAAAAAACTACTTACAAGGCGCCATCTTCAAAGAGCTCTTAACTCCCTAAGCATTTTCGGACTAGCTGTCTAGGTTTCTGGACACCCTGTATAGTGGAAGCTGAATGAGATGTAAATATTTCTGTTCTTATATTACTATTTGCACATTATTTCGTACTTTGTGTAATGTATAAAGTTACAAATTATTTCTACATTTCTACATGCCCTTTGAAGAATACGTATTTCTGACGATTAGTAGTCTTTAGTACGGTGCAGCCGTAAGTTAGAAAAGGAGTATATTAACTTGGGAAAGGATCACTACAGGAGCAATGCGACCAATTTGTGGCAATAATGTTAGAAAACTCTGAGATTTCCACAGCAAGAACTAACACATCCACGGAGGAAGCTAAGCCACCTGAGGAAAGGAATGCTAAACGCTTAGAACGTTTCAACCTGAAAAAGGTTAGGGCGAGTTAATAGGAAAATAAAGATAGAAGGTATCGCCATAGCTCGCAACAAAGGAAAAAAATTATAATAAAATATGTGTATAAGATGGAAAGCAACCATATATACGTATTACTCACTATTGGTCGTCTTCAGTACCGTGTAGCCAAGTTAGAAAAGGAGCATGTGAACGGGAAAGGATCACCACAGGAGCAATGCGACCAATTTGTGGTAATAATGTTAGAAGACTCTGAGGTTTCCTTAGAGGAAGCAGCAGAGGATGTTGAAGCCGGAACTCGAATTAACGAAGAATGTATAAATAACGAGGATACGGCGGTATTCGCCAACATTTATGAAGCCGGAGATATGGATTTTCTAAACATTAAGAACACAAAATGTATGATGATCTGTAAGAAGCAACAGCAATTAAGAAGAATCAGTGGGAATGACTAACCAATCGAAAGAGTATAAACGTACACCTACCTTGATACAAACGTCAATGAAAATTGGGACCATTCGCCAGAAATCAAATGCAAGATAGAGAAAGCAAGATTTGCATTTCAAGAAATGGCTAAGCTATTCATGATTGACATGATGGTCACCAACATCCAAAACGGATAGGCACTACAAGAAGAAGATTATAGAAATACTACAATTAATGCAATTTTTCTACCTTTTAACTATTGTGTCGTATTATTATCAATCAATTGAGAAGTCGTTACTAGAATCAGTTGATCCAGATAAATTTGGATTAAAACTGATTGAAAGTAAAGCATATCTGTCAATTTTTTATCTAAATTCGTGAGTGTGTAATTCAGAAAACTATTTTTATCGTATAACTAATCTGATTATGAGTTATCAATATATCATATTATCCCTATATGGTCTAGGATCGAGATTGAAGTATATTTGCTATTCATAAAAAAATATAGCCTAGTATGGAGATTATGTTAAATTTACTATTCAGTAAAAGTTGATTTGTAAATTTGTCAAAAACGGGAAAAGAGTATTAGTAATGAGTATAAAGATAATAAAATCGTTAATATAAAAATTTAACGATACACAGTAGATGTGCTTCCTGTACCTTTAACGATAGTAGGAGTATCCTACAAACGCTTCATAACATCGCTGCGTCTGCACAAGTGCACAAACACAATTAAGCAGAAAATACTGTATGTGTTTATGGTCTCCATCTTGTTGTTTCACAACGACGTGGTGATGTTGTTTGAGCCTGACACACTGGGTAACACGCAAGGTAAAAGCTCATACAGGAAACACCGAGTATCTCGACAATGCTTATTCTCAAAGTTAGTAGTTAAAAAAAAGGGGGGCTTAAAGAAGGAAGCTCAGGAACAGAAGGAAGCTATGTGTTGATATTATGAAGTTCGTCATATAACACAAATCTCGAGCTACTTCTTAAGGACAGAAAAATGTGACATAAGCCACTAATCGGACTTTAGATAATAGAATTATTTCCGATAACAAAATTACAAAAAAGAGCAAACCAAAGATCTTAAATAGCACAAGATCAAATTAAGATTGGAGATGTTGTGATTGGAGATTGATAATGTAACACAACAAATGCAATATTAAACAAAGTCGTTAAGACTTCAAAGAACTATTTTCTCTTACATTTGTGTAAGAAACAACACCCGATAGAAACTTCTTTATTGCTAAAAGTAAAGAACGCAATCAAAAATCTCAAAATATAAATAAATAAGTTACCCAGGACTTGACGGCATTCCTACAAAGCTCTTTAAATCCAAACCCAGAAATATTAGACCAAATGGGTAAAACAATCTTCAAAGTAAAGAATACGCAGAAAGACTTTTTAATGACCAAAGACCAACACAACCAACGCGCAAACTTCCTTCCGAAAACTTATCAGGGCCATCAATAATGCGAAGTGAAATAGAATATGCAGTTAGAACCACAAAGATGCATAAAGCAACAGGTTTAGATGAAATTAATATAGAAGCAATAAAACTACTAGACGAGGAGAATATCGAAATCTTGGTAAAGCTGTTCAATAGAATTTATGATACTGGTTACATTCCGCGAGAATGGCTGCAGTCATCCTTTGTGATGATCCCAAAAACAGCTACTGCCACAAAATTCAATGAACAACGCTTAATCAGTTTAATGAGTCACTTGCTGAAACTCTTCCTTAGGATATTACACTCAAGAGTGTACAAGATACTAGAAGAACTTAGCGGGTCAACACAATTCGGTTTTAAGGGAGGACTAGGAACAAGAGAGGCAATTTTATGTTTGAACACCTTAATACAAAACTGTTTAGATCAACGAAAAGATGTCTACCTCACCTTCATCGACTACGAGAAGGCATTTGACAATGTTAAACATGATATCATGATGGAACTACTACATAGGGCCAACATTGACCAGAAGGAGATCAGAATTATTCAGAATCTATACTGGAACCAAATGGCAAAGGTGAGGATTGATCAAGACCAATATACGGATGAATTTGAAATCCGGAAAGGTGTCCGCCAAGGCTGCATACTCTCTCCGATGCTTTTTAATTTATATGTTGAAAATATATTTGCGGAAGCATTAGAAGACACGGAATTAGGCATTAAGGTGAACGGCATACCAATTAGCAACCTACGCTATGCGGACGACACAGTGATTATAACTGATAATTTGGAAGATCAGCAGTTATTACTTGATAGGGTGAATAGCATAGGTAAAAAATATGGCCTCAAAATCAACATTTTGAAAACGAAATATATGGTCATTAGCAGAAACCCTCCAAAAAACCCGATAATATGCATAGGTGACGTTCGCATAAAACGCGTGAAAACTTTTAAATACCTTGGCACCACAATCAGTGACCAATCGGATCCACAACAAGAGATAAAAACCCGAATACAAATGGCAAGACAAGCTTTTGTGAAATTCAGACCGCTCCTATGTAATCAAAACCTAAATTTCGAAATACGCTACAGAATGGTCAAGTGCTACATATGGTCCATCTTGCTTTATGGCATGGAAACGTGGACTTTGAAAAAAAAACATCTATCAACAAACTTGAAGCATTTGAAATGTGGTCATTGAGAAGAATGATGCGCATACCTTGGGTGGATAGAGTTCGAAACGATGACGTCCTTAAGAGAGCCGGCGTGGAAAGAGAACTCTTTGAATTAATTAAAAAACGCAAGATTGGTTACCTTGGGCACATATTGAGAGGAGCAAAATATGAAATACCACAGTTAATCCTACAAGGGAAGATCGAAGGTAGGAGAGGAGCCGGCCGCAAACAATTATCCTGGTTAAGGAATATTAAAGAATGGACAGGAATACACAATACAGGCGAGCTGTGTCACGCCGCCAAGAACAGAATTCTAGTAATGAGATAGTCGCCTACGCACTTTGGTGTATGGCATGTTAAGAAGAATCTTCAAAGTCTGGAACAAAGAACAAACACCAGAAGAATGGTGCAATGCAAAGTGTAACAATTACAGAGGTATTAAACAGTGTATAAGATATTCTCCAGTTTGATATACAGACGTCTAAGTGCATAAATGGAATACTTCTTGGTGAATATCAAAGTGAATTTAGACCGTTTAGGTGTATAATAAATCAGATCGTGCTCAATTAAGAAGGCAGACTAAAGGAGAGACATTACAAGTATTCTAACTTTTCTACATGAAATATATTACACGCAACTACTAATTACTACAACTAAGGTGCAGTAGATGGTACGTTTACTTTGCTTCTATTTCAAGTTTTTACATGGTTATCTGACGTGGTCAGTTGTTGTATATAATTTAAAACTGTTTAAATTATTTGTGTGTAAAATTCAAAATAAATAATATTATAAACTAAGCTATCACCTATTACATTTTTTTATTTTCATATTAGACACTATTTCTTTTTAGTTCAAACTGATAACGTTCTGTTTACTCAACAACTTAAAATATCACATATTTCTGTAAGAGTATAAATAAATGATGTAAATTTCTAGTAATGGGTTATATTAGTCACAATATGAACTAGATCGTAATGTCGTCAAACTTAATTGATCAAAGTCTATCGTTAGTTACAGACTTTGATGATTAGTTAAATATAACAGGTTATTTCGAAACGTTAAATACAATGACTTAGTAGTGTAGTACTCTTTACTTATCTTTATATATATATATATATATATATATATATATATATATATATATATATATATATATATATGACGTAGTTTCTTAGAGAATCGGTTTTTTAGCTAAGAGTCCGGCTACTTATACTAATGAAATTCAATGTTCCCACCCATCTTTTCTATAAAAACGGAAAAAGCTCGTTTTATAGACATTTTTCCGTTTTAGTGTATGAAGCTAAAATCTTAAGGTTCTTAGACCAGCGTCATATAATTGACGCGCCTTCTGTCTATAAAGATGAAACCGGATCAGTTTTATAGAAGTTTTTTAAAACATTTGTCTAAAAACAGTCTCTTAGTTATAATGCCAACATATTTTTCCATTTGGATTTTATTATCCTGGTAAATTAGTGTGACAGAATATAAATTTAATTATAGGGATCATCAGCATCATCAACAACTAGCCTCTAACGTCCACTGCTGAACATAGGCCTCTCGCATGCTTTTATACTTAGTCCGATTTTGCGATATCTGAATCCAATTTGTAGTCACTCTTTTTATGTCATCTGTCCATCTGTTGGGGGTCGACCTCTATTTCTGTTAGCTTGTATTCGGGGTCTCCATTCCAAAATTCTTTTTGTCCACCGGTCATCAACTGATCTTGCTATATAACCTGCCCAGTTCCACTTTAGTGTTGTTATCCTTTCAATAACGTCTGCTACTCCTGATCTTTTGCGTATAGTAGCATTGAGTATTCTATCACGTAGAGAAATCCCTAACATTATTCTCTCCATTGCACTTTCCGAAACTTTTAGTTTACTCACTGTTGTTCTTGTGAGTGTTAGGGTTTCTGCGCCGTAGCTCATCACTGGCAAAATACACTGATTAAATACTTTTCTTTTCAGACACATTGGAATCTTAGACCTAAAAATATCCTTCATCTTTCCAAATGCAGCTCAAGCGAGGGTTATTCTTCTTTTCAGCTCGATTGTTTGGTTGTCTCGACTTATTCTGATCTCATGGCCCAAGTATTTATAGGAGTCAACTGGCTCAATATCTTTGTCTTCTACCGAGTTGTTTTTGTTGTGGACTAAATTTGTCATAAATTGTGTTTTTGAAAAATTAATTTTAAGACCAAGGCTTTTTGTGGCAGTATGGAGTTCTTGGAGCATTATCTGTGCCTGATCAAAGCTGTCTGCAATAAGAACGATATCATCTGCAAATTTATGGTTATTTAAAATTTTTCCATCTACATTGATGCCCTTTTCATTCCAATCTATTGTTTTACAAGCGTATTCTAGCAAAGTTGTAAATAATTTAGGAGACATGTTGTCTCCTTGCCGAACGCCTCTTTCAATACGAAAGGTCCCAGTATCTTCATTAAGTCTTACACAGTCTGTAGCATGCTGATAGATGTATCTGATGAGGGATATGTATCGGTGATCTATTCTACATTGTGTTAGAGCTTGGAGCATTTCACTTTCATTGACCGTATCAAATGCTTTTTCAAAGTCGACAAAGACAAGTATCAGGGGTCTATTATATTCAATGTTTTTTTCAATCAACGACTTAATGGTTTGCAAATGATCATTTGTTCCGTATCCAGCTCTAAATCCTGCTTGCTTGCAAGGTTGAGTATATAGGGTATAGTTATAGATTATTAATTGTGGATCTAACATTATTTCAAATGATCTTTTGTTATTTTTTAATTAATTAACTAAAAACTCTATCAGCTTTAAAATTCGGACCATTAGGAAAGTTTATTGCGCCAATATTGTTCACTATATAATTTGAATTTTATTATTTTAATTGAGATAGTAGCTATAGGAAGGGCCTATCTCCTAAAAGTGTATTTTGAGAAACAAGCATTCCTGACCTTTAGTCAGTGCGACAGAAATTTTGAAACAGGATAAATTTGTGTCACTTCGATTCTGATTTTGATATCCAAGAACAAAACCGTAACAAAGGCTGATTTTTATTTTGGCCTCCAGCTGCATCTGATAGAAGAACAATATGCTTAGTATTAGGATAATCTCCTAATTTATTGTGATTACAGTCAAAGATGAATGAAGCAACACTACTT
The DNA here is from genome assembly GCF_040954645.1 of Diabrotica undecimpunctata. Classification (NCBI taxonomy): domain Eukaryota; kingdom Metazoa; phylum Arthropoda; class Insecta; order Coleoptera; family Chrysomelidae; genus Diabrotica; species Diabrotica undecimpunctata. The sequence continues at coordinate 31,469,968 of NC_092807.1, read as the reverse complement.
GCTCCCTTTTTACATTGAGATTCTATGAAGGAATATACATATGATGATCCATCATTATGCACGTGTATATTGAATACGTACATCGATAAAAGTCTTTTATAGAACTGTTTTGTTATGCTGAGCTTTGGCAACGTTAGATTTTGTGCGTAATCTAATTCCAGGACAAGAATGCCACTATCATTTTTTTCCTTTCTCAAGTATTCATTCTTTAATTTGGAATATGTCTCGAGTCTCTGTTCATGGCGATTGTAATCAACACGGTATTCATCGTTCCGGTTATTTTCTAGTTTGATTTGATGATGATGATTGAAGGCAGAAATTGGAGACTGTCGATAAACATCATAAAACTAAATATATGGTGACCAGTAAAGAGAATATCGGCCCAACCCAACTGGTATTATACCAACAAATACTGGAAAGACGCTTCAAATACATTGGATCAACCAATATTTAGATCTGTTCTTTGAAATCAGATGTTGAATTGAACAGTCAAGAAAACTGGAAAGCCATAAGCTTCTAATATTTGATGGTCGCAATTCACACTTGACTGTGGTATTGATCGAAATGGCCTGTGCCAATAACATTGAACTTTTGTGTTTAAAAGTGTGGGAGTGTTCAAAAGCGATAAGCAATCGTAGCGCAATGCGTTAAGAGATTATTATTGTGCTACGGGAGGCAAAAATGTAGACAAACTTACTTTTCCTTCATTGCTTAAAACATTGGTGGAGACAGGATGCTTCTCTAGGGCAAATGCACTTTGCGGATTTATAGAGTCAGGTATTTATCCTTTAACCCTTTCAGTCACTGTGTCGTCAATTGACGACACAAGAATTTTAACTTCGTTTAAGTAAATATTACAGTTAGTCACAATTTTGTCAATTAACAACATCAAAAACGGGCCCTATTTTATTTAAAAAATGCTAATATTCCTACCAAAAGGCATTACCTTACAAAAGAGTACCATAACTAGGAATAATTTGGAATTATTAACAAAATATATTTCATTACACTAAAAAAAAGCGTGACCGAAAGGGTTAAATGAGGATAAGATATTACAAAAATGTAAAGAGTCACCTGCGCACATGTCCACTCCAGATCTAAAACAAGAAGGTGCTGTTTCTCTGGAGAACTTTTTCAGAAAAGTTTGTAGAATTTTCATTTTCCTTGATATATATTTTGAAATCCCCTCGTATATGTATTAAATTGAAATCCCCTCATACATGTATTAAAATGACGAAGAATGTTTTCCATGTTTCTGTGTTCCTATCGTACGAGTTAAAACCCAAATAGTATTTCGTTCTTTTTACGTCGCCGAAATTAATGTAAACCATTTTAAAGTTTGTTTATATCACGGACGCAAATTCTGTGATATTTTTCTTTGACAATCCAAAACAGCTTAATATTCTACGTTTCAAATAAACATTCTTTGAGATCGCTGAGAAGTTTTTGCCGGCAAGATAATGGCGACACTCTCGCTGAGACGTGTTCAAGAGCGGTTGAGCGGTGGGCCTCAGCGTTATGTCCAAATTCTACGTCGAATTTGAAAGTTTTCCGTTTTGTCCCTTTTCATGGAAAATGTGTAGCAGTTTAATCAGTTTAATGGTTCAGTTGCAGTTTAAGTGAGGTTCCAGAAGGTGAGGAACAAGAATCGTTGTTTCCATCCTCGTTTTGTTTCTCCCTGGTTGTCATCCCAGGCATTTTGGCAGTTTGTAGATGAATTTGTTAGTGTTCAGAGATTTCCCGTCCAGTTCTAAACCGAGAAAATTTAATAGATCCAGTTGCCGACTCCAGACATTATGCAGAGTGAAATTTAGTGACATTTAAGGTAACTTTTTGTGTTAAATTTTAAAGTCAAGATACACATTTTTTTTAAAATAATAATTGCTTTCATAACAATTTAAATTTTGATAATTAATATTGTAGATCTTACGACAGCTAGTTTTATCATTTTTGACATTGGTTTGTTGTGTTTTTTAAAAAAGGTTAACCTCTTTATAATAGTTTTATTTAAAAAGATAATTCTTTACTTGTAATAATTTTTTATTTGCCATAGTTTATAGCCCAGTAACATTTTTAAGTTCTTGTAGCATCTCCCGAGTTTGTAAAAGGATAATGACATGTAAGTTTTCTTTGTTATTTTGGTATAAATCTCTGAACTATTAATATAGTGTTTTTTGTGCCATCTGTATTTTTGTAACTGTCTGTGGTGAGACACAATAAATGTTTAATTTATTTCTCTGAACCATTTTGTCTTTTTATTTTAGAAAAGTCTACTAACCATTTTTGTATTTTTAATAATTATTTCAATATTTACAACTAGTTGTTGTAATCGTTATTATTTGGCACCTCGAAGCGGCGTGCATTTTTAATTGCTAGAGGTCCTTCCTGTTGTTTTTTTTTGTCCATGTGTCCCATAAGGTTCATATAAGTATCCTTTTGTTTCATTTTTGTAGTTGCCCCAATCCAACCACCTTGCCGTTCAACTTATCCACGACCCCAGCTCTCCAAACAAACCCTGAGTGCCGTTCGCACAGTTTCGTTTATTTTGCTTACCCTATCTTCACCCCAATAGTTTCTGTCCCCAGTTTTCAAACCCCTATAATTATACCCTATGTGGTAGGCAAAATATTAAGTTACAAGTTAGAACATCAGGTTAATCTCGACTTTCAGTCAGATGATGTAGCTTCTACCACTACGTCTAGCCACCATACAGAAAGATGTGACACCGAAAAAACCTTAGAACTCTTATTATTATCAGCACTAAAGAGGCAAGAAGCAAGACCAGAAATACTTAAACGGAATAGAGTCCGAAGAAAATTTGCTGAATGTCTTACTAGCGAAGAAGTCTTGGAAAGAATTTGTTCAGAAAGAAGTGCAAGAAGTTTGAAAAAAACCAAGAAAAAGCTGATAAAGGCGAAAAAGAAAAAAAATCATTCAGGTTCTGAGAGCGAAGAAGAGTACGGATGGATGATGATTCAGACTTAGATGCGCCTCTGTTGGAAGATGATAATGGCATTTCCAACACAGTGGTAAAAACGAAAGAATACACCCAAATTGGGATTATTAACTCTTAGGCTTTGATAAAATTTACAGTGGATAAGCATAGGAATGAAATCCGTCATTACATTGGAAAAGTAACAGAAATTATTTCCGAACGTATTGAAGTAGCAGTGACTTTCCTAAGAGAGAAAGAAAAATATTTTTATATTCAGTTTTGCTAAAAGATGTAGTAAGGGTCCTGCCAAATCCTACAACTCGTCGTGGGATGCACGTGTATAATTTAGGTTTTGCGTTTTTCTAATTCAAAAGAGGCGATCCCTATTTCTTAACTTTGATTCTTGTTATTATCGCATTTTTTAGGTTTTAAATAAATTTTGTGAACCAAAAACAGTGCCTAATTAACTTATTGCATGTCAGTGTTAACCATTAGTAAATATGGGCTTTTAACGTAGTTAATATGGAGTGACAATGTTTTCTTAGTGTGGGTAACATTGACATTTGACATATTTACAAAAATGTAAAAGGGTATTAAAATTTTGAAATTTACAATAAAACCGATTTACTCCTAATATGGCAACCTAACAATACGCGTAATTTCGAATTTCTAAGTATAGTCAAGGGCGAGAAGAAAAGTATTCTGTGAAGATTTGTCAAAGTTACTCGGATCTACCTTATGCCTTAAGTTTATTTAGGAGTAATGGCGCACCCTGTATATTTCTAATTTACTTACAGGACTTACCTATCAGGAATCAAAATATTAGCAAGTTACATTACTTTTTGTACACACTGTATTTCTCTAATATCTGTCAGTATGGCACAGCTTATTGCAAGGCTAAAATAAAAAAAAACGATGGATATAACACTTTACCAAAAAAACTGCATGTATTCGTGATTGGCGAATTAGAAAAATCTACTTATCGGCAACTATTCGTTGAAACACATATTATTTTCTATTTTTTTGTTATCTGTATCGCGTGCCATTTCTTCATACCAAGAAAACAAAGGCGCCGGTAAATCTCCCTCCGGGCCTTTTCTCGACCATTGATTGGTCACCATAACCCACGCGATTATCATTCAACAAATGCCGATTACTAGTTTTGTTTTCCAAACAAAAACCATACGTTCGGAATGATAAGAATAGCCGTCTTTCTCGCGTTAGTTCGACTACCGTATCGTCCGTCTCACTCGGAGAGTCCGTTAACTCCGAGAGTCTTGGTGGATCATCTCTGATCAACCATCAGCGACTATCAGTCTTATTTGACCCGACAGCAGTTGCTGTTGGAAGGTAAATCAGTGGTGACTTACAGTGTACGTTTTTTTTGGTGAACAGTGACTTTGTGGATTGAACTGCAAAGACAGGTTTTCACTAGAGGTAGGTGGAATATTTTACATATTTGGGTAGTGCAGATTTTTTGTTTGATTACTCGTGATAAGGCATTTAATAATGAATGTCAATTATATTTTATAATTAAGTAAACAAACCTTTCAGTTTTATTGCCCTAAAAAATTGATAGTATAAGCGGTAATGCCAAGAGATTTTTATCTATTCTTAGAATAATACAAGTAGGATTATAATTATTTCTATTTATAGTAATCAATTTAAGATCAAAAATAATTTATACTATTGCAATTTGGAACTGCTTAGTATAACGTGTAAGTACCTATTCATTTGTTTAAATATATACTAACATTTTTACAATAATATAATTGCTATACTTATAAATATTTATAAATCTCAATTACCTAAAAAGGGTTTTTGTTTGGTATCAACATTATCAACTTTTTATTGTTTTATGTGTCCAAACGATTGTTCTATCTTCATACTGATCTTTATTGTGCCCTTAGAGACAAATATTTATTGGTGCTGTTGTCATGGATGCCTGTCGCTATTTTATATCCTGGTGCACCATGTGATCTACCAATATTCAGCTTAATATTCAAGCTCTTATATATCGTCTGCATCACGTATTCTATATCCACTATATAATCTATTTCATCATTTTGCAGCCGTTTTGGATTATCGCCAGAAACTATTAGATAAAAAATTAATTGAGTTCAAAAAAAATTACATTTTTATAATCGGCTTTTACCATATTAATTGATATTACGAGACTATCAACAGAAAATATTTTTAATATCTTTCTCGATGAACAGTAATTAATTAATTTATCTACTAAATCTGCGTTTAATAAGCTTATTGTAAAATTATTTGACAAATCTTATCTTATAATTTAAAAATAGATTAATAAAATCATATACATAAATAATTATACAACTGTTTCCTTTAAAGTATGTAAGAAACTTACGCCGAATAATAAATCTGAATTTGAAATACAACTTTCAAATTATACATTATATTATATTATGTTCGACAGGGTCGGGTCGATTGCATTATAGAAAATGATACTGTGAATGATCACAGATATGTCGCGAGATATTTTTGAGAAAGGTGACGTCCCATTTGTCCTTTTTATTGTAGACGACTTTCTACCTCCACACATACGACATAATAGTACAAGCATTTAGATGATATTAGCATTCGCATATCGCACAAATAAACACTTTCCATCTAAATATTATGTTCTGTATCTGCACTAATAGATGATCATACTTCATACCGGAATAAAATAAAAAAGATGTTTTTGTTTTACTAATTTAGGACACCTGCCACATTTTAATCCGAATCAGACTCGGAACAATCTCTGTTTGGATTAATAATAACGGATTCAATTAGATCGCCACAAATATTGTCAATTTTCCACATGTTCACATCTTCTTTGATCATATTATGCTCAATACATTTCTTCCAATTGTTTTTGTCCACGTGACTTGTCAATAAGCCCAAATCCTATTGGATTAAGCTTACAATGGTAAAGGGGAATCCGAAGTACCGAAACACCACGCCGCTGTTTTATCTGAAACGTACTTTTTAAATCAATCCTAGTACCTGCACTTTTCTACGAGGCTGAGAATATCAATTTTGGGATCCTAAAAAGGTGCAAAAAAGTTTACCACTTGTACCCCCGGCTTCCCCCTAAAACGCCGCCTCATAGGGGGTCGGAAAGAATCGATTTGCCAAAAATCTGTACCTCTTAGAAAAAAATGTTTTACATAAAATCTGTAGCTGAGATAATTTTCAACAAAAATGTTTTCTAAAAACATTTTGGTTGAAAAATACATAAAAAAATGTACAAAATTTGTATCATCTCGACGGTAAAAATTCGATATCTTTTGGTCAGAGTGTCCTATCGACCAAAATCAAAATACGTTTTAAAGATAAAAAGTGAAGTTTTCGTATGCAATTTTTGTAGTTTGCGACAAATGAAGGCGGTTTTTATTAATTTGTTAAATAAATAAAGCTATATGTTTTGAAGATGGCAGTCTGACCAAGGAAATTCCATTGTGACCGGTCAATGAAATTTTAAGGATCTTATGAGTCATAAAAAATGACAAAAATCGCACAACGTTTATTTATTTAACACCTTTATAAAAACTGACTTTATTTGTGACAAAACACAAAAATTGCACACGAAAGCTGCAATCTTCACCTTTAAAACGCATTTTGATTTTTGTCGATAGGACACTCCGATCAAAAGATATCGAGTTTTTACCGACGAGTTGATACAAATTTTATTGTGCATTGATTTCGCGCGCGTAACTGACATTCAAAATCACCGGTCACTTCAAGTGTTGTTTCTGAGAGAATGGTTAATTCTAAAAAAAAGTGCTAATTTTTGAACATTTTTGTTCAAAATTATCTCAGCTACTTTTGATTTGAAAGTCTGATTTGAGGTCCAGTAGCATTTTCGTCTTTGACGACTGGAGTAATTTTAATATTTTTGGAACTAAATCTTTATGGTAAGTATTTTTTTGACTTCTGTCAATCCTTCTGGTGACCTAGGATGACAACTTCTACTGTTCATAACAGTGATAACCAGTTTCAGAATCAGATCTAAGATTTGAGTTATTTATCATTCTCTCGATACATACCGAAAGGCGGTGGACCGGGACAAAACCGAAATAAGTGCCCTTTTGATACCCATAGATTGTGAAATGAAGGTTAATAGGTACTCCACATTTCACAAAACCTTCAGAGCTTCCAATATGTACAACAGTAGTCATGTTCCCTTTACTCGATGTCGAATTCAAATCTGCCTACCGCTTTTATTATTTTCGTCTTGACAGTATGTATTTCGAACTTTCTTCTCTGTCTACTGTATTTGTCCACTGAGAGAGACTTTCTATTGTATTTTTTATTGCTTAACCTCCCCCTTTCTTTCAAGTTTCTATAATGTCGTTCTACAGAATTTCAGATAGCCTTAGAATCTCATTCCTCAAATAAACCGCATGTACGTTACGCCTTAGTAGTTTTTAAATTACTCATCGATTTGAATTTGTCGTCGTATTTTAAAGTTTTATACATTTGAAGAGGTCCATTTTTGATTTCATTGATTAATTTATAAATCAGTACCAGTTAATTTCGTAGCATCAGGCATTTACACTCGGATTCTTGCTTTTTAGTAATATGTAACAATTTATTTGGAAAATTTTTTCGTTTAAAAATAATGCACCCTTTTTTGTCTCTGAATTTTTTATTATATTGACTTATCTCTTGCACAAGGTAAAGAAACTGGTACCTAGACAAACTAAAAAACAAAATTTAAAAATGCATGCAAATGCGCAGAGAATATAACTAAAAAACTAGAAACCTTTAAAACCGGAGGCATAGATAATAAAATAAAAAACAGCATAATATAGGTAGCAGAAAAGAAAATTGGACAAAGACACAGTCATGAATCAAAAGATTGGTTTGACGAAGAATGTAAAGCAAAAAGTACAAAAGGGGAAACAAGCTAGAAGACTTTCGTGAATAGAATGGGTAACAGACGAAACATTAAATAAATACAAAAAAGAAAAGCAAAGGGCAGCGAAATTATGCGAAAGAAAGAAATCGGAATGCATCAATGAACAAATGGATGCCGTAGAAATAAACAACAAAAATTATTTGAGTATGTAAAGAAACAATGCATTAGTAAAAAATTATAGTAGAGACGAAAAATTGGATACCTCGGCCATATTCTGAGAGGAAAAAATTACGCAATCCCTCAACTAATCATCCAGGGAAAGATTGAAGGCAAGAGAGGAGTAAGTCGCAAACAAATGTCTTGGCTACGGAACATAAAGAACTGGACAGGCATAAATAACACAGACGTCTGGTCTTAAGATAATTCGCCAACGCACTCTAGGTGCACGGTACTATAAGAAGAAGAGAGGCAAAAATCAGTAAAAGAGCTGGACCACACATTTTGGAAATATATATAAATCTAGTACTATCATTACCAAAAACAATCCAGTGTTTAAGGACGAAAGGAGACGAAAAAGAAAGCACTTTCCCATATAAAAGCATTTACTGATGATGCTAATTAGACGTACGAAAATGGCAACTCTGTAGCATAGGTCATTACAAATAAGGGAAATACGGAGAAGATCAATATCGAAGTAGTTGTACAACAAGAAAATATTAAGAAAACCGGAATTGAAAAACTGATTACACGAAGTTCAACACAAATTATGGGGTAAGCAGATAATCTGATACTAGCAAAAACGAACAAAAAGAGATTAGAACTTGCACTAAGGGTGCTAACAAGTGAAGCAAAAATCATGGGACCAAAAATAAATGATGAAAAACGAAGTATATATTAGTTTCAAGAAATGGCAATAACGTAGAGGATAATAAAATGGAACACAATATGCATTTAAAAAAGTAGACAGATTTAAATAGTGGACCATTTAGACAACAGGAGCACAGAAATATACGAGAGAATAAAAGCAGGCAATAGAATATACTGGAAATGTTAAAAGATTCTAAAAGATAGAAAAATTGGTACACATGACATTTATTGACCTTCAAAACTCGTATGATAGTGTCCCATTAGCCAAGCTGTGGCAGTTGCTAGAAAACAAGAAAATTCCACTCATTTACACACATTAATGCTGTCAGGGAGTTGTACGAGTAATGACGATATGACGAGTTCAATTAAGATTGTACCAAAAGTGACAATCACAGTGTGACTCGTGGCTGAAAGACCTGAGGAGATGGTTCGACCGCTCATCCGCAGAGATCTTTCGCGCAGCAGTTTCCGAAACTACAATTGCCATTTGGATCGCCAACCTTCGAAAGGAGACGGCGCAATGAGAAGAAGAAGAAAAGTGACAAAAAAGAATAAGAGTGACGAAAGAACTTCACCAAGGCTGCTGCATTGCTCCTACACCCTTTAAGATTTATTTAGATGTGGTTTTGGATATTTGGAAAACAAAATGTGAACTTATAGCTGTTAAAATGGAAGATTATAAACTGTACAGCTTTCATTTTGCGGATGACCACGTAATACTTGAAGAAGATCAGGATGATATCCACTTTATGTTACGAAAATAGATGAAGAATATACTAAGTGGAGTTTATCAATTAATCTGCCAAAAACAGAGTATGTAGTAATGGGAAGTAAAGGTGAAGGAAAGCACTTAGAACTAAGAGGCACACAAATCGAAAATACTGATAGCTATAAATATCTCAGTGTAAGCATTACAGTTATCTCAGAACTATAGGCACCAAACGGCAACAATTGAAATAGAGCACTCAACATCCGAAGATATACGGAAAGTGTGCGACAAGGTTGCGTCTTATCACTGCTATTATTGAATCTGTATTTAAATCTATATTCAGAAAAGCATTAGACGAGGTCCAGGGTGGAATTAAGATTAACGGAACCAGCATAGGCATCATCAGGTACGCTGATGATACCGTCCTAATAGCAAGCAACGCACAAGAACTACAAAATATAATAAATGCGGTAGTTCATCATAGAGAAATGTTCGGTTTACTTCTAAACGTTTTTACCACTAAAATTTTAGTATTTTCAAAGGTACCAACAAACGTACATTTGTATGACAAGAAACAAATAATAGAACAGGTAACTTCCATAAAATATTTGGGAGCAAATGTCAACAGGCAGTGTAACCCAAAAAAAGAAATCCCATCAACAATCGAACAAGCGAGGAAAACACTCATTAATATGAACATTTTTTACAAGATCAGACCTTAGTCTAGAGTTCAGAATTCAAATGATCAGTTTTCTCTATTTTGCTGTACGGCTGGACAAAGTGCTGGCTGGCGTGAGTAAACAAAAAGAATTACTCAGTATAATTAAAGAGAGAAAAATACAATGCTTGGGTTATCTGTTGAGAGGTGAAAGATATGAATTATATTAGAAGGTAAACTGCAGCGCAAAAGATCAGTTGGAAGACGCCAGAACTCGTGGCTGAAAGACCTGAGGAGATTCCAAATTCCAGATTTGGATCGTTAACCTTCCAAAGGAGACGGCGGAATAAGACGAAGAAAAATTACAAACGATGGTTCGAATTCAAAAGAAATAGCTGCTAGAATTGGTCTAGGTAACTCAGCAAAACCTCAACTGAATAGTGTACTCTGGAATAACCACATCACTTGAAACACAAAAACTGTGATATACAAAAATATCATAGAAAGTATTGCTACATATTATGGTTTAGAGCTTTGAGTAATAAATAGAAAAGATGCATCTAAAATAAAAGCAATGGAAATAAATTATTGCCGTAGATGTTGCCAAATTACTAGAAGAGATAAAGTAAGGAATACTGAAATCAGAAAACTTTTTCTTTGGAAAATTTCCTTGAACTATCTGTCTAATTCTATAAATTAAACGATTTAAGAAGATTTAAAAAGTCAAAATGATGTGTTACATTTTACACCGAATTTTATTGTGATTATTATTTCCGTGATTTAACAGGAAGCTTGCTGTTTATTTTTTATCTTATCATGTTTGTATTTTTCAAGTATAAAGTATTTAAATATGTTTCAGTAGGGTAATAGGTCGATATTTCTCTATATTATATTAGATAGGTCTGTCCGGTCTCAATTTTTACATAATTATTCGGAATATATTTTATTTTCTTAGTATCGCTAGATGTTACAAACAATCATCGAAAAACTATTAAATTCAAAAACCTAAAATAAAAAAAAAACGTACGTAAGTATAACTAATTTGCGATATAGGTATGTATGTACCGGGTGGTGCAATAAGCCGATCTCTCGGCTATATATCAGCAGGAGACAGGCGAATTTAGAGAATTATAGACCGATTACTCCTCCAAGAGAACAGGCAGGATTCCGAAAAGGTTACGGAGCTAATGACCATCTACAAAGCATAAAAACCCTAATAGAGAAAGTAGTGGAATGTAAGTGGAATGCAATATACCTCTAGTACTAAGATTGGTCGTATACAAAAGTATTATACAATATATACCTACAGGCAACAACCACTTTTAAATTACATATTAATAGTAATCGCAAAAAAATAGAACGGGGATTAGACAAGGATACCCAATGTTACCTAAACTTTTTAATACTGTGCTGGAACATGGTTTTTGACAATTTTAATTGACTGTCAAAGGGAATAAACATAGATGGAGAATATCCAAACAACTTATAGCTGAGGATCTAGGAATGGCAAGAAAGATGGTACAGGAACTCGTTGTGGCTGCAGAAAATGTAGGTTTAAATATAAACAACTCTAAAACAAAAATAATGACAAATTTGGTACCCAACTAGAACATCAGTATGGTGGCCAAGAAGTAGGACTCGTAGATAAATATAAATACCTAGGATATGAAATTATGATTGGCAGGAATAATCAGACCCATGAACTGAAGAGAAGAATCGGTCTTGGGTGGACAGCATATGGAAAACTGGGAGAAACTTTTAAAAGTGAGCTGCCCACATGCTTGAAGAGAAAAGTATTTGATCAATGCGTCCTCCCAGTGTTAACGTACGGAGCAGAAACACTTACTTTAACAAAAGCCTCGGTTACCAAAGTGAAAGTCACATAGAGAAGAATGGAACGATCCATGTAAGGAATAACACTGCGAGACAAAATAAAAAACGAAATGGTCAGGAGAAGAACCCCGGTGATTGACGTCATCTACGGAATAGCCACACTAAAATGGAGATAGGCAGGGCACATAGATAGAGACGAATGGGCGATGGATAAAGAGGTTATTGGAATAAAGACCAATTGAATATAAGAGAAGCGGTGGACTTATCCACTTCACTGTCCACTTCAGCAGTGGACTTTTGAGGCTGGATGATGATGATGATTCCTGAAATACTGGCCATATTAACAAAATAGAATTACAAATAAACAGTAAGTTGCTAGAGAAGAAATAAAAAAAGTGGCTATTCATTTGCTTTTAAATGAAAGAAATCTTTCGAGTAAGAAGCAGCATAGAATCATGTAAAAAGTGCAATTTTTGTCGTATAATTCATTTTTAAATTCTTAGGCAAAGAAAAGAGCTGCCTAGAACTTCCTAAATTCGGGAGAAAAATTAAATTTGTGTAGAAAATATGTGTATCAAGATCTTATGTAATCATTTTTGGCGAGTAATGAAGTGAATGAAGTATTTTTAATAATATTTGAACTCAAAAGAAAGATAGAATACTTATGACTTACCGTATTAGAAAACCCAATGATATACAATTATGTGTTAAAGGGCACCCCCTGTTAAAATAGGCAAAATACCCTCACTTCGAGAATTCAATTTTTTTTACGTTCTTTGTAATTAAAAAATAAGGCTCGGTGCAATTTTGCGAACCCAAGAGAAGATTATCTCTATGGGTCCTTGATAGCAACTAAGTTGCTTGCGTTGCTATCGAGAACCCATAGGGTTAGCAACTCCTGGGAGTGTTGCGTTGCCATGATGTATGTAAATCTGTTTAAAACTACATCATTTAAATTTAACAACAAATGTGTATTAATTAACAAAGTTAACATCATTCAAAGCGTTTTTACACACATATTTAGTGGCTTCTCTCATGTATACCTGGTAACTGCACTGCTGATGGATTTATTAGTCCGAAAACGTTCTGTGATGTAACTCGAAAGGGCAATTTTAGAATATGTATACCTTTTATAAAGGATTTTTTAAATAAAAATTTTTATGACTCATGGTATACAGTCAACTAGAGGAATTTCATTTTCTTTGTGGATCTTATTTTTTAATCACATAAAAAGTAAAAATATGAGAAAATTGATTCAGGTTGTGTCGATGTCAAAAAAATGTTTATCCCTGCCAAAACCCCTAAAAACCGCGAAAAAACATGGTTTTTTGGGAGGTTTAAAGGAGTTTAGTTGACTTTTTGAATGCCGTTAAGATCTCGTTTAATTTAAAATATTTATAACCTATAAAAAACATTGAAATAGTCAATTTCTATAATTATTTCTGTATATTCTCGAAGTCAGAACATCGAAGTCTATATAATGGAGAAAGTTTTTAATCAAATACTCAAATTAAAAAAAAAATGGACCTGCAGCAACTTCCAAAAAAAGTTATAGGCCTTTTTCGAAAAAAAAAAATGCTTTTTTTAAAAAGCCCCCTCTTAAAAGATGGTTCCTCCTGGAACCTTGTCGGGACTGGAACCGGAACTGTATGCTGGTATCGGCAACTGGACAAAAAAAAAATGCTTTTTTTAGGTTATGAATACTTAACCTAAGGGTCTATATAAAATAGAGCATAAAAGAGTAATACAGTTGCCTACTATCTAAAAAAAAATAAAACGAAAAAATGACGTTTTTGTTGGTATGGAAGGGGGTGGGGGGGTGGCGGGAAGTATTTCGAGTGTACTCATTACTTTATGTTATCACTAATTGTCATACGTGTAGAGTATAGAAAATGAATGAGTCGAATGAGTCGAATGAGTCGATTTGTGTTTTTAGGATTTACCATATTAGTTCATGCATCATAAATTGGGTTTTTAAATCGTCATAAATGTCTGACCGTCTACAAAAGTATTCATCTGCATATTTGCATAAATTTTGGAATTATCTTTACTGACGACTTGCAAGATATGATACGCTTTCACAAATAAGTATGTATATTACAAATTATACTTTCACTATTGTTGCCGAATGTTGTCAGAATAAAAGAAATATTATAGTTGATTTTAAAAATAGTTGTTCAAGTGCTCTATCACTTCTTAAAAGATATGCAGATGATACGTCAGATACTACATAATATGTCATAGTTAATTGATAATTATAGTAAGTTAACATTGCGATACAAGAGGTACCACGAACTATTCTATACTGATGGTAGACCTAAATGCCAAAATAGGCCACAAGCAGAATGCTTCGGAGTTTGTAGTTGAGCCTGATTATGACGATAGAAACGAAAGGGGTCAAACTCTTACATAATTTCTTCTGCAACACAGGCTATATGTCGTGATCACTTATCTTAAAAAAAGCCCCCAAAGAATGTGGACTAGGCTATCACCAAATGGCTTAAACAAGAAAGAAATTTACTTTATAATTACTAACAAAAAAGACGCTGTGCAGAGGCAAGTCGTAACTGTATGAAATAAATTTCCAACTGGTGACATAGAATGGCTGATACTTCTAGAATTTTCTTGGTCCTGCATGAGTTCGGGTTTTATCAGTTTTTCAAGAGGAGCTTTGGGATAGATCTGTTTAAGGGTTTGAAGGGTGCTTAGTGAGTCACTTCAGATAACTGATTTAGGAATGTCATTAGAATTTATATGCATGTTAGCTTTGAGCACTGCCTATAGCTCATCGAAGAAAATAGTAAAGTAGGTTAGGAGACGAAATTGATATAATATATCATTCGGGGTAACAAATGCAGTGCCTACTCCTCTGTCACACTTAGATGCATCTGTAAAGATTTTGTAATAGTGCTCGTAATGCTGATTGAGAATTAAATATAGCGGGTAGATTGTGTGCTGCAGGGAACCTGTATGTGGCTAGAGACTGAATTTCTTCCAAAGTTGATAGCTCAGTTTCCTTCTGTTCTAGTTCTATAGCATCTTTACCTGCAGCTCTACTTTCTCTATTGTCTATATATTTGATGTAATTTGTCATATAATTTTTCTTTTTCCGTGTCTGTTTTATCCTTGGTAGTGGCATGTACATTTAAGAGACTGTAGTTAATGTTCCACGTATTCTTAGAACACATTCTATTATCTATAGCGTCAAAACCTATTATGAAGTTACTAACTCTATTGCTAACTACAAAGCCTATTGCAAAGATATGTTGCATTTGATGTCAGCTATAGTATATTGTGGTAGAGAGTTTTCGAAGTGGTAGACAGATTCATAAGCTTTTGCTCCCTGATAACCAACAATGGCGATTGCTCCTCAGAAATCAAGCGTAGACTAGCAATGGCCCGAACCGCAACAGCTTAACTGATTAAAACATGGAAAGATCAAACAATAACAAGGAATACTAAGGTCAGGTTGGTCTATGTCCTTATTTTTTTCCTTATTACATAAGCAGTTGAGACATGGTCTCTTAAAAAAATCGAAAGGAATAAGATAGAAATATTCGAAATGTGGGTCTGTAGAAGAATTATACACTTGTGTCCTGGACAGAACATAGAACCAATTTGTCAATTCTGGAAGAGCTTCATATAAAACAAAGGCTATTAAAAAAAGTAAACCGAGCATACCTAATTTACTTCGGTCACATAGCTAGAAGAACGTGGACCATGGAACTATTGGTAGTAGAATTAAACATAGAAGGCCAAAGACCAAGAGGAAGATCTCCAACACGATGGGAAGACCAAATGAAGCCGTCCATATGGCACAGGATCGCAGCGAATGAAGGCAGCAAGCTAATAATATTTAGAGTGTCACCACGCTCTGACAAGAGCTTAATAAATGAGTAGGAGTATAGTGTATGTATTCAAATTCTTCTCGAGAGTGGTGCCTTTCCAATCCATATTTATATTTGTTAAGTGTCTAAGAGACATCTCATCGCAGCTGCAGCATACAATCTTTTCACTTTCCATGATCCAAATCGAATATCCTTTTTTCGTTTGTCAGATCGTCTACGTATGCTCTGTCCAGTTTTTGTTTTTTCCGCTGAGGTAACAATGCCTTTTGTCCAGGGTAAAATTGTAAGGTTTTGTCCAGGCCCAACCCCTAGACTTGGAGAACCAGGGGCTCTTCTGTTAGTGGTACCATATCCTAGCCAAAGGGTCACAGTTATAAGGCGCTGGAAACTTGCCTTCGCCCATCTCATTCCGTCTAGTATTTGTTAGTGTTATTGACGTGTGTCAACTAAGACATTGCCTGATATTTAATGACAGTAGCCACTTGGCATAACTAATCATTCACATTCCTCCTTTCTCATCCGGCATTGGTACCGACAATGGCGGAGTTTACATTATAATGTACATCTGTTTTTTAATATGCATTGTATAGATCCAAACTGATTTTTGAATATTTCGGTTTCATATTCTTTTTATGTTATTTTTCTATTTTTACTCTCTCCTCTATTGGAATAGATGTCTCCTAATTTATCATAGAAAGCTCTTTTAGACTCACCCAGTTCGAATTGTGGGATATACCTACACGTGTTAGATTCAACACTTCTTTTCGTATCGAATACAAAGTTTACTATATTGTGTATTATACCTCGTTTCTTGGATGCAAGCAATTTGTAATCTTCTCCTCATCCTGTCCCGATGTTTATTCTATCCTATTTAAGTATCCTATATCCTATAATAAATAAACATACTATGAAACCAAGATACAGCATTACTCCACACGTGCTTGTATTTTGTTGTTTGGAATTGCTAGGATCCATACGTTAAGGACTCTGACTTCCGTGCCATCCAGTTCATTATTATCCGTATCCAGCCACGAGGTGTTATGTACTTTAGTATCCATCGAATATATCGTATCTATCTCGAAACAAAAGTAAGCGAGCAAAAACATTAATAAAACACATTGGAATGAAAGAAACATATTTTTATCCCAAAAATGAATTTATGGTAATTCCATATTAAAGCGCCTTATCTGAGATAAAAAGAGGCAGTATTATATTACATACTTTTACGTATTATTTTTAAGTTAAAAGTTTTTGTTCAAAACTTTTTTTTGCGAATTGTGCTCACTCGTATTTGATCGTCTACGCATGATTAATTATAACTGGTAATTATTTAAATTAATCACAAACACGATTACTGTTAAACGCATTTTGTATTCAAAATTGTTGTTGATCATTCGCGCTGAGCCGTGAAATCTCAGGCCTGTTTGAACTGTAGATTTGTCGAAATAAATTTTATTTGTATAAATGCAAATAGATGTATGAGTCACAAACGGTTACTGTTTATTCAGCGATTTTTAGTGGTCCACGTTTGTGTTTATCAAACATTACAGGATAACATAAAAGGGAAAGTTCATGATAGTACCTACTAAAAGATACATTGACTTCTAGTGGTAGAGTTAATTCTGATAAAACATGTAATCGTCGTTTCACAAAATTCACAAAACAGATAATAAAATGGCAGAAGTTGCTTTATTGGCGTTTCAAGTATCTTGCGATTGTGAATAAACCAGAAAACGTAGCCTAAACGACAAATACACATAGAGAAAGAACTAGAGAAAAAATATAGAAAATATAGTGCTTTTAAAATTGGCTTATACGTATTTTGTCCTTGCAGGAGTCATTAGAACAACTGGGTAAGAAGCCCTGACCGTGAAATCAAATCTTTTCCGTCAAAGGAAGTAATAATGAAATAACTTTCTAAAGACGCATACGGTCAATTCATCGTCTTTTACTTGCTTTGTAAATTGTAGAAGGCACAGATTTAGGTAAGAATCTGGATTTTGGTTTCGAACAAGTAGAAATCTTCGAATTTTTTTTACCTTGTGTATTTGTCAAATAAACACTATATTTATAATTTTTCTTCATTGGGAAAACAAGGATATACATATGGTATTTGTGGACAAAGAAGGCTTACGACTGTGTAATAACATCAAAACCCTAGAAAGCAATCAGCAAATTGGGAATAGAGAAAGAATTACTAAAAACAGCAAAACGTCTGTACGAAATGAGACTCATTCGTACAGAGAACTTCACTACAAGAAAAGTCTCTTAATGCTTGGAACATATTAATAACAATTAAGAAAAATGCGAAGGAATGTAAGAATGTAAGTTCAGTGGTTGGTCTGCCCACTGGGACTCCTTTAATATCATTGGGAATATAAGTCTCGGATTAAGAGATCACATAGGAGCTCTGTGACAGCGTGGAACTTATTTCCGCTGATGCTAAGCTCCATCATGCTCTCTCCAAAGATCCGACTCCTGGCGTGGGTCAGGTGCGTCTTCCCAGTGGAAGTCTATCCTCCACTGACGAGGAGGCCCCAAGGACTCTCATGGACGCTCACTTCCCAGAAGGCAAGGATGATAATACTGCCCTAGCTACGATTAGGCTCCCGCAAATGGGGGATTTTCGGATGGCGAAGGAGATAGTATCGTATACGAAGGTGTGCTGGGCTGTTATGGGTTTCGCTCCCTTCAAGTCACCAGGCGAGGACGGCATTATGCGGGCTCTGCTTCAGCAGGGTCTGGACCTTATTGCTCCCAAAACTGGTCAGGATATTTATGGCCTGTCTTGCGATAGGGTATATTAATATAAAACCGGGTAAACCCGATTTTACTCTTGCTAAATTGTTCCGACCAATCAGTCTCTCATCCTTCCTTTTAAAGGCTCTAGAGAGACTCGTAAATCGGTTCATACGTGATGGATCACTTAGGGACAGCTCTTTGCATGCATGTCAATACGCCTACCAGGCTGGGAAGTCTTGTGAGACGGCCCTGCATCACCTTGTCTACAGAATGGAGCGGGTGCTAAATCGGAAGCAATACAGACTGGATATCTTTATGGATATTGAGGGCACCTGTCATCAAGTGCCACCAATCACGCACTTCGATGTTCATCGCCCTTCCTTCTGGAACTTATAATTAAATTTAATTGGTTGAGAAATGAAAAGGTTTCATATAAAAGTTAATTTATCTTTAAATATGGGACATTTTCGGATCTCGAGTCAGTTGTGATAGTAGTGTCTAACTCATGGTTTTACCCGTGTAGGGTAGCTCCCTAGAGCACTTTGCTCGAAGGGCTCTGTTTCTTTCTAAGACTCTGAAGCTGAGTTTTTTTCTTCTTAGAAATAATGTGTTTTATTTCCACCACCTAATAAAACCATAATGGCATTGTCTCTTCAAGATAATGCCACAATAAGAGCGTACCGGCCAACTACGCAATATAACACCATATTGCGCAATAGTTGGACAAATTAATAAACATGGAAACTTGCACCAAGTTGCAATCAGTTTTTCATACGTTTATTAATTACACCGGAGACGACACACCTTTAGTTGTGCTACTTTTGATTCCATATCTGATGTTGCGGAAAGGCATGGGGTTGGTTGCAGCTTGGTCAGATTAATCCGGACCCTGCTTTTTTAGAGGCAGATAGCTGCGTACCGAGTATACTATTCTGTTTCATTTGGACGCCCTTTGTCGCCCCTGATAACTTGGAAACATCTGTTGCATAACCTGGCATTAAGAACATCAATGATCTGTCCGCATGGAACAACACGCATTTATTCATATATTACTTCTTGTCGCCACACGGTGCGGTATTTAGGGATTTACTGAGATAATAGTTGGTCATACTAGTTACTAAAAAATAAAATATCTACAAATATATAATGGTATTGGTACTTTAAATATTGCTACAACTATTATGCCAAAAAATAATAAATTTTAACATTGTCCCCAAGAAGCAGTATGTTCGAGTATCTATTTAAACATTTTCTTTTCATAACAGATTTTTTATTTTTTGTCATAAATCTTCCTGTAAATAAGTAAAAAAAGTGAATTGTACTAACTGAAAGAAAAGTAGATAAAAATTACAAGTAAATCAACAGGAAAAAAGGGCGCCCACCTTATCTTTCCTCTGAGTGACAAAGAAAACTCAAGGATCCTATATTTTAGAAGATTTATAAACAAAAAGAAAATATAAAAGCAATATAACAAATAGGTTAAATCTTTTCCTAAAATGTTCCAAACGCAAAGGAACAATCACTCTTAGTTTATTTGGTCTTTATTAAAAATTATTAGAATTATTTACCTGTGATCCAAGAGAAGTTAATTTTAGTAGAAACAAAAAAAATACAAATTGGTTACCTACTAACTGTATTTACTACTGGGTAAATTATAAAAACTCAGTTTGACTAGACATATTAAATTTCATTTTACAAATACAGAAATGTGTATTACAAAATGATACCTTCAAACTACAATATTTAATTTCTAAAATGTTCTCAATATTAAATGTTATTTCAAAAAAATAGGAAATGAATAAAAAAAGTTAAAATTTACATTGGTTATTATTATATCATGATATGTAGATAGGAGATTGTATCTCTTAATATAATCTATATACAAATTTAGTGTCGTATAAAAACTCATTGGTTATTCAAACATGCATAAAGAATTACAAGAGTATTCCCCATCCCAAAACACTGGAACACTGGGTATGATATATTGAAAAAATAAAAATAAGTGATTTTTTTTCTGATGTAAAAAAGGATAAAATCTTAAGAGAATTATGTTTTCACCACAACTTTATGCTGCACTAACTTAATCTTTATTTCTTGTTTTATTTTCTTGCTGATGTTATTACATAAATTAATTTACTTCATACTACATACGTCGCTTGTACTGGGATGGTAAAAGCCGGCTGACAGCCAAATTCAGAATTCGACTTGATCTCCTCACGATGTAAATCGAATTTTTTTCTTATTTTTTCTTGCGACGATCCAAGCTGTCTCATCCTTTGTCCCTCTTTCTCCCGGTTTTTAGAGGTGTCTACCAGAGGCATATTCTAAACAATGATTCAAAAGTGTTTCTTTTTAGAATATTTGTAGGACGCAAATTAAAATCTCATATAGAGTGGAAGAAAAAAATGCTACATTCTTAAACAAAAATTAAATCTTACGTTATAATTTCTTAAATGTTCTCTATATGATGACTATGCAACACAGAATATTAAGAACTCAATACTGAATTTTTATTAAGTAGAATTTATTTCCTTTGTATAAAAATAATCTCAGCAATTAATATACCTTATACTTATAATTTTATACAGGGCAATAAAACTAGATAAAGGTATGAGTGTAAGTTGATATTATTTAATTTCTTTGAATTTCAGTCATTTTCTATAAATACGAAAATGGTGAGTACCAAGGTCGCCGGCTCCTTTTTCGGAGGTTCTATAATAGTGATGGCCTGGACGGGAATTTACTTTTCACGACATCCAAGGTCTTTACCAGAAGACAACTCAATTCGCACAAGAAACATTTATGCATACGACCCAACCGACGAGCTATACACCAACAAAACATATAACATCAAAGTCAATACAACTGGAGATGATGTTATAAGAAGAAACAAAATTAAAGAGGTATTCTTGTTCGTTTTTTAATGCGACATCCCAAACTTATTTTAGAATAAGTTAGATAAATCTGTTTTAAGATTGAATATTATATAAACGCAATATTATAACCGATAACATTATTATATAAATACAAAAACTGTTGATTACAAGTTGTAAAATTAATTTTATTCATACTTTTACTTTGATTCCTTTTTAAAATATTTATCAGTAATTAGTTTTCTTCAAAACTCTGATGTTTACGACTTTAGTTTTCTTAAAGTAGATTATATTTGTCATAAAAATATATATTAGATAGAATGTTTTTAAAATAAATATCACCAATATAATAATTTCTTGAACTAATTTTTTTGGCAACAAGGTAGATTTACATTAAGAATGAAATGATAAGAATTTTTATTAACAAGTAATCCAAAAAAAATTAATAATGTTTTGGCGACCCCGTAGCTGAATACACTCCTGTATACGTCTAGGCATTGACAAAATGAGATAATCGATGTCTGTTTGTGTCATCTCGTTCCAAGCAACTTGAACTTCATGTATTAACTATGCCAGAGTCTGTGGAGGATGGTGCAAGTGGACAATCTCCTTCCCATCATATCCCATACATGTTCGATAGGATTTAAATCCGGAGCACGGGGTGGCCACGGCAAAACATTAACGCCAGCTTCTTGGAGAAAGTCCATAGTTTGACGAGCAATATGGGTACGCGCGTTGTCTTGCTGAAAAAGGACGCCTCGACGGCCCTCGAGATAAGGCAGTAAAGTGGTTTGTAAGATGTCATCAACATAACGCGCAGCTGTCATATTGCCTCGAATAAACACAAGTGGTGATCGGCTGCCATAGGTAATAGCCCCCCAAACAATTATTTCAACTGTCCGGCGTCTTACCATCCTACGACCATCATGCATTCCTAAACAGATTCGCTATTCATCGCTGAATGCTACATTCCGCCATTCTGCCACCCAATGCTGCCGTTCTCTGCACCAATTTAAACGTTGATCTCAGTGGTCCGCAATCAAAGGAAGCACTAGTCGTGGGCGGAATGAAACAAGTTCAAAGGCTCGAATGAGATGGTATAGTGTACGCATACTAACAGGTCTACCTACTATTCCAAACCATTGGTCAGCAATTTGACGCGTAGTAGCAAAACGGTCTCGCAGAGCCAGTAATCTAAAACGCCTATCTTGACGTTCTGTGGTACGCCTCAGTTAACCAGTTGGTCTTCTTCGTGTTCCTCTACCTTCGTTTGTCCACACACAGCAGATACGCATAACCGTCATTGCCGTACAATTAACATGACGGTCAACTTTGCGATATGACAAACCCCGGTCTCATCACAAAAAAATTTAAAGATAAAACTTTATTTTTACAAAAAGTAGAAAAGATAAAACATGGGTATTGTTATCATAGCATGTTTTAAATATAGTCATTATGTTGCCAAAAAATTAAGTTCAAGAAATTATTACTTTTGGGTGTAACACTTTTAATGTCACTGAGTATATATAGCTCAATTATATGTCCTTTTGTAAAAAAAATTTAATTTTACTAGGTGGATCTGATAATTTGATCACCCACTGTAATTATTAACTGTGTGATCGTACATTTTAAAAGGAACTGCCCTCAAGACTCTAAAAGAGTTTAGTTTGTTCCGTCGTTTTAATGGAGCTGTAAAGAAGTTTGACAATTACGTGAAAATTGTGTAAAAATAGTTTTCGTTTTCCGGTTCTAAGTTTCAACTCGTATAAAGTTTATCTTCGCTACCAATTAAAACAATCGAACAACAAGTTTTAAAATTAGTATTTATAATGCAAGATTAAAACTGGAAAAGTTTGAAGTTAAAGTTAAATAATATATAATACTATAAGTAATTTAAGTTTGCGAATTGCATTGTGAATAAAAGATTCGAAGAGACAGACAAAGAGAAAATAAGACAGAATAGAAAATAATGGATCATTAATTATTTGTAAAATAAATACTGTCCTTATTTCAAATTTTATCTAAAGAAAAAATCATTTAATTTGAAGATAAAAAATCCCCCGGGCTTAGAGATTGGAATAAAAATATTGAGTTTCAAAAATATCAAATGGATTAATGTGTAAATACTGCATCTCATGCAGCAGTTAGAAGCAAACTAAGTAGATTAAATAGAATAGTGGATTCTGTCAAGAAGAATGAATTCTATAAAAATTTATGTGAGTTTTTTTGTCGTGTGAAATGTTTCTTTTTAAAAAGTAGGTATAACAGACTTTTTTAATATTCGTTTAATATTCTTTTAGACAAAACAGTATACATGTTTAGTTAACCTTATTAGAAAAAAATTACATATTATCGACAGTTGTCAATCTATCAGATAGATATTTAAATGCAACGTAGAGTTTAATACTATCAAACGGTTCTAAACTTTTCTGTTACTGATCCATCTATTTCAAAATTAGACATAATTAGCTAGTGGAGAAAATATCTGAATATTTAACGACCCACGAAAAAGAAGAGTATTATGTAAAATTGAATTGGAAGTCTATTAAAATTAAACAAAACATAAGCAACGAGAAACTAAAAGCTATAAGAACTTTAAAAAATGACGACTCCATAATTATCCTACCAGTAGACAAGGGGAATGCAACTATGATAATGGATAAAATTCAATATGAAAACAAAATTAAAGATCTAATTACAAATCTTGTACAAAATTAACAACGGATCCAAGAAGCCCTTGTAAAACAGAATATATAGAACTATATGTATATCTTTATATTGTTTATACCCTTTATCGTTTATAAATAAGGAATTTTCAACAATCAACCGAATAAAACAGAGGAACTTACAACGAGATCCTACAGCATACACAAGGAATAATGCGAGAAAAATAACAATACCATACATAAAAGGATTATCAGAAAAACATAAAAAGATAGGAAATAAATTCAACATTTCAACACCATTCAAAACAACAAACACATTGAGATCTATTTTATCTACAACTAAACCTAACAATGAACAAGAAAGAACAAAGAATTGTATTTATAAAATACCTTGTGAATGTGATCAGTGTTATTTAGGTGAAACCTCAAGGCCATTAAAAAGAGAGAATTTGATAGATCTCAAATATATAAACACGCATGGGAAAATTAACAGTTAACATTTTTTTTATAATTAAAATAATAAATAATTTTAATACCTTTACCCTTGTTGCTGAGACGCCCATGGTCGTATTCGCAAATAGCTATGCGGGTGGTCTTGTTTACCATTAGAAAATTTTATTGCAACCACCGACTTTCCGAACCACGGAATTCTCACGTACAGAAGGTCCTACTTATCAAAAGACATCATAAATAATAAATTTAGTAAACATCGTCGTAAAGTATTTTATAGTATTTTTCTGTAAGAACCTAATCCAAAAGGTTTCATATCTCCTCGCGTTTCTTCCCGTTATTTCAAATGTCCGTTGAACCTTTCTATATATATATATATATATATATATATATATATATATATATATATATATATATATATATATATATATAAGCGGGGATCCTACAGCTTCTGCCGCTTCCCGCATTTCGATCGCCATCTTTTTCTATCTCTCCAGGTGTCTTCATCAATGGCTCTATCTTTCATGGTTTCCATAACACCTTGTATCCAAGACTTGGCTGGTCTTCCTCGTTTCCTTCTATTACTTGGATTGTATTCCATAGCTCTTTTTGGCCATCTGTTGTCGTCCATCCTCTGTACGTGTCCATACCATATTAACTGTCTAGTTTCTATTCTTTCAGAAGTTGTATGTACTCTATCTGTTTTTCTTCTAATTTCAGAATTAGGTATACGTTCTACTCTTGATATACGGCAAGCTCTTCTTAGGTAGTCCATTTCAACCGTGTCAACTTTTTTCTTTCCTTTTACTGTCATTTGCCAACATTCTGCTCCATATGTAAGAATGGGCTCTACAATTACTTTTGAATTTACAATTACAATGAACCTTTTTATCTTCTTAGAAATGGACACATGCTGGCCTGTCATTTGTAAGTGGGGGTTATTTCGTCTCTTTTTTTTTGGGGAGCTTGTAGAATTTTGAGAGGAAGAACTTCACTTCTGAGAGGGCGGTCTTTGAGTAAAGACGCTTGTTTCTCTTACCGTTTTGTGAATTTTTTCTAAGTGTGTATACACTTAAATATTTGAGTTTCTTATTCTAATACCATATTAGATTAAATATGGTTATAAAGTACCTTTATTTTAATTAACTTCAGTGCTTGATACTAGTAACGTAAAGTAGCTTCAGTGAAGTAGTGCAGCAGTCATCGAGATTTATTGTAAATTATCATAATCATATTACCTTCTAATAATGTGGTAATCATATTAACCAATCCTGGACGAATCAGCGTCAAACCTTTTCGTCACCTGTAGTTAAGGTTAACTACCCATTTAGCAATTTAATTAAAAGAACATTTAATATTTTAATACTAACTTTCAATCAGCTATTAAGAACTCTTTACTAATAATTATTACGAACATTTAATTCTCAGTAAGAACAGTAGTTATTCATTAAACAACAGTGCGAGACAGATAATTAACATAAGACCAAGTGCGGGTTGGTTTAATTTTTATAATACAGAATTCTTGTAACCTTTTTATATTCTTTTGAATTTAACTTTAATTAACTTTGTTTTATTTGCTATTCATTTTTTTTTCTTATTTATTGTACCCGTTATCTCGAGATAAGCCCATAAACAGCGAAGAGAGAATTCTTTAACCAGCTTTAGTTGAATTTTCTTAAAAATCATCTGGCTCTCTTCGCTGATAACTTAAACTGTGCATGATTTTATTATATTGGATTTGTAAACGTATTTCTTAATCACAATACTGTCTATTTCTATATGTATACAACCATTCATTATTTAATGGTGCATTTTTTTACTTGTTTACATACAGCCGCCTATATAATTGGGTTGTTGAATATATTGTTTTGTTTTATCAGCGCATTTTATTTCTCGACTCCTAATAAGTTTCCTGATAAAATAATACCTCTAAATATTTGCTTATTACCTTAAATTATTATTATACCTTCGACCAGAAAAAAGGTCAGGCTGATTAAGTTTAGTAGGTAAGTAGGTGAACGGAGTCCACCTATCATATTTATTATTTGTTTATGTAGTGTGTTTACAAGATTTATTTAATAATTGACTGTTGATATCTTTCCTTATCTCTTTTCTTTTCTTAATTTACCCCTTGAACCCTAAAAAATTAAGTGGCGCCCTTTTTCTATCTTATCTTTGGTAATTTTACCTATCTATCTTTTTGTTTATTTCTGTATCTTTTCTAATATATCTTATCCTGTCCTATCTTTACTTATTTCGTCCGTTGGACCCATTCCCGGTTCCAAAAGCTAGTTTCGAACCCACGACTCGCTCTCCACCAATCATCTGGCTGCCGTCCGCAGTGTCTCCATTGGTGACCTTTCTAGCACCATCCAAAAAAGGTTTCCGAGGTTACAAACATAGGGTTCAATGGAACGATTCAAGTATAGTCCTAAAATTAACAGATGGTAAAAAGAGGAGAATCAAAGAAGCCGCTCTAATTATACTAAATGAGACCAATTGTGTCGCAAATTCCTCGGCAGAATGCAGTAGGGTCTGGTTACCCATATTAAAAGAGGAAGTTAATAAAAGCAGAATACCACTATTAGTAAGTCAGTAACATATGGGGGATACATTATTTATGTTTTTTAAATAACAAACATATAAAATCAGAGTTTGGTGTTTATTGAAAGTAAACTAAATGCACGACCAAATACTTACCATGTCGGGATAGTATTATGAGGTTTCTTTCCTGGTTTTTTCCTCATAATTTACTATGGAATCACTAATAAGAGAATTTTACTGTCATCATGACATCTGGTTGCATGTTGTGGCAAGTTAAAGTTGATTTCATGTAATCCAATGAACTATCTTAAAGTAAAGTCGTCCCAGGAACGCAAGTCAACAATATTGCCAATATCATTTTAAAGTCGTCTACTTTGAAATAAAATGTATGATATATGTCTGAATTAACAATATAAATGAGTCACATAAAATTTAATTAGAAGAATATTTCAGCAAGTAACAGAAAACAAAATTTGTTTAATTTATTAACGTTTGTATTTTGAGAACGATTTCCGAAGTGGAAATTGAAACGTCAATAAATTTATTATAAACTTCAATTGTGGCTTATTCCCATTAAAATAGTAATGAATCACATTACTCATTGCGAAAAAATCCAAATTAGCTGTACCTACCATCAGAGTTAACAGTAAAAGATTTGCACAAGGAATACCTTCCTTTCTCTAGGAATACTACCTTAACGACCACTACAAAATGTATTGGAAAGTATTTAAAACAAAATTTTATATTATATTTGGATTTGCCCGTACCGACACATGTGCGGAATGTGATAAATTTGAACATACCTTAACCAACATATCTCTGAGGCCGGTGCAGCTTCTTGCAACATACAAAAAGAACTTTATATAGGAAAAGCTAATGCATTTAATGCCAAAAAACGCAGCTACAAAGAAAAGGGCAAGAGCAGGCGAAATTACTTGCATTATCTTTGTTTTTTTGCAAAATTTACCACTGCCACATATACCGTATTTCTTCCATGATTTTGGAAGTAATTGATCAACAATGTATACAGAAAATGAAGCAAAAAAGGCATCGATCGATGTTATAGAACTAATTAAATACCAATAATTTATGTAGAAATTTTATTTTTGATTAGTTTAGATTACTATCCGGGCCAGAACAAGAACTCTACCATGTTACACTTTTTATATGTATTAGTTTATGTGTTAAAAATATTTGATACCATAATTTACCTGTTTCCTATATGAGGGCATTGCTATCTTCCCAATGACCAGGATTTTTTTATTATCTCAAGAAAAAATCGGAAAACCTAACGTGTTGAAACTCCAATAGGCTGGGATAATCTCATTTTACAAGCAAGACTTACCAAAGTAGATGGTTCAATGATTTTTTATATAAAAAGTGCAACTAAAAAATTTTTCCAATATCCAAAAGCAGATATTAAAAAAAAATGGGAGAATGTTGAAAATCGAAAATACTAAAAGATGCATTCTTCTTAAAGATAACTATAGTGGTCTATGGCGTTCATCACTTGCAGCATCAAAAATACCAATAAAAAACTAAATAAACTTGTAGCATGCATATGCTCTACCAGCACCCTTTATGAAGAAAAACTGGATACTCTAGAAAAGCTTCTTCCTCTTTTACATGATCACAGCAACAGAACATTTTACGAAGACGATAAAAAGCCAGACGACCGTAGGACCTGACGGTTTTGACAACACGGTCTACAATACTGATACCAGCAGTGGCTGCGAAGACAGAGTTTGGTAGCAGTAAATTTTTTAATATTTTACTATTTCCGTAGTATTAGAGTTGCATACTTACCATAGTAACTGTGTAACTGTGGTACTATGGTTCCAACTACATCCGTTACACGGATAACTTGGAATCGGAATTTATACTGTACCAACTGTAGTTTCTTGAAAGTGTACAACTAATTTTTTAGATTGTAATACCTTGTCTCCCAAAAACTACTAATTTTAGAGCAATAGTCATACATATTTGTCTAAAAATTCCATTATCTATTTAATTTTGATAGAAAACATATAGGTTTCTATTTAAAAAATCAAAGGGATGAAATTCAATCCCTTTTTATTCATCCACATCGCAATCTGCTGTATTCTTTCTTTCTTATCGTAGCATATGTTTTACTATCTGATTTACATTTTGGTCCCTTTAGTGCAGGGATCCTCACTAGGATTTCTTTGAGAGCCTAATAGTTTGAATGAAATTTTCCTCAGGGCCGCAAGTACAAGTGGTGGTATGAAATAACTTTAAAACTATATGACTATAACATAAGTTTATTACAAGTTACGTAAAAACAATATAATTATAAATTATATGGACTGTTTTGCATGTAAAAAGTAGGAAAATGTCTTTTAGTTGACTCCAGGAATGTCAAGTACTGAATTTGTTAATTCTTTGAAGTCGACGGGCGAAATCTTTCAGAGCTCTCTAGAATGGCATCTATGTTAGCAGGTTGGGAAGAAACTAAAATTCTCAAAATATTTTCAACGTTCTCATTAGTTAGGCTAGATCTGTACTTTTTTTGTGTGAACTTCAGCTTACTGAATGTAGATTCACAGACATATGTAGATGCAAAAATACGCAAAATTTTTTGAGCACAGTCAATTAAGTTAGTAAATTTTTCATTTTCAACTGCTTCCCAAAACTTGTAGTGAGCTTTTTCCTTCTTTTTTTCTTAAAAAATACTTTTGAGCTCTGTATCATTCTGAAGATCAATTAACTCATTTTTCAAATCCCTAGCTTCTTAATCAAAAATAGAAAGATAAGCTAAATTTTTGCTGTTGTTATTGACCATGGATTTTTCTTTTTCTTCTTCTTCTTCATGTGCCGAGCTCGATTATCGAGCGTTGGCTATCAAATTGGCTATAGTAATTTTGTTGACGGCAGCTCGGAAAAGAGATGGAGAGGATCTGTTAAACCAATCTCTCAGGTTTTTTAACCAAGCGAAATGGTTCTTGGAACTTCCTGAAGTCACTAAACCTCACAGACATTAAATTTCATCCTTTAGGTCTGCTAAGAGCTTCAATAGGTCAGAAATCTCTTGACTTTTTTCTGGATTTTCATCAAACAGTGCTTTAACGGAAGAAAAGCTGGAATAATCTTCATTTGACAATTCTTCAATATACATATTCAGCTTCTCCTCCAGTGAAAACACAATACTCATCATTTTCGTTACAATGTTATTGTAGTCTCCTTGCAATTTGGTTGGTCAATGTTTTATTCATAATGCTCATTGTATCAGTGAGAAATGCTACTTTAAGCTACCAACTAAAATTATGAATATCAGGAAACTCTTAATTTTTTTGTCGCCATAAACAGAGTAATCTCATGTCGAATGCTGAAGAAATGTTCCAAAACTTCACCCTTACTCAGCCATCCCACTTCTGTTTGGTGAAGAATGTCCCCATATTGCGACATTTTTTAATTCACCAAACCTTGTTCTATCAGTTTCTGATACTTTAGTTTGGGCTTATTTAATTTAAAATCATTGTTTTTAGTTGTTTGAGGCGCTTATCACAACCTAAAAATGGATTTATAGAAGACTGTTTAATAAATTAGGACCACTTTTTGTATAAGCGACCTCTGGAACATTATTCTGCGGTATTTTATTAAAGTGATTATGCAAAAAAGCTCATGGGAATATTTTTCCCAAGGAATTTGAGGTTTTCGTCTCGTATAAACATATTTTGCTGAATATAAAACCAAAATCCTATTATTTTTCTGTCATACATTGATTTGTTATTTATTTCTTTGTCCTCTAGATTTTTTTCAGTACTTAAAAGGTTTATTTATAAGCCAAATTAGTGCAATGTAAATATTTTACATTTTTACACAGCAATTCTTATCGACAGTGAAGACGGGAAGTCGTAAATTTTTATTACATCTTTCAATGTGAGATAAAATAAAAATGCGATATCCAAACTGCAAGGTTTAAGATTAGCGAAACATGATATGCCATGTTTATTGGAAATACTCGACATCATTAGCACGTGCAAATCCTACCCTGTCGCCTAATTTCCTATGAAATTAAAATGGTAAATGTTTTTAGGGTTCATTTATTTTTTCAGGTATGCGTATTTACGAGGTCCACAAGGTTTTGAAACATCTTTACTGGCCGGCCAGTGCCACTGTGGTGGGGGTAAAGATGACTAATGTGAAATGCGGTACAATGCATGGCGCCGCTCTACACTAATGTAATCTGATTAAATACATAAATAGAAACATAATTATATTATTACTCGCAAATTTTGTTTTACTGCCTAGCAGTCTGAGGGCCGCGAAAAATCGCTCCGAGGGCCGCATGCGGCCCACGGGCCGCGTAGTGAGTATGGATGCTTTAGTGTATGGTCAAACATTAGGAAACACGTTATAATAGTGTAGTTTCAACCATTTCATCTTTCCCTCGTAATCCTAATAATAAAAAATCCTAATAATAAAAAATTAAAGAAGCTATTTATAAAATCACAATAAAGACCTCGATCAGATACAGGACAAAGGTTAAAGGAAAGATAGTAATAACGATTCCGATGATATCATTCATGTATTAAAGATAAATTCATAAAGGGAATTTCTTTGTTCAAAAGATGATTTATTTATATAAACATAGTCAGTTAAAATAATTGGTTATAGATAAATCGATCTTTATATAGATTTTATCAATACCGATATTAAAGCATAGGTACAAATTTAAAAGCCATGATATATATAATGACCTAATAATTTATGCAGCTCCTGTTGAATATACCTTTATATTTTATGAGAACTTTATTTATAGCGTGTATGAAGGTGGATGTGTGATAGCCGTTATCTGCATTTTATACTAGTACTCGTATTTGCATTATTTTGTAATAACAACGTTAAATGCCACGTTTATAATATAACTGTGGAATTGTAAAAAAATATAAATTAAAAAAATAGTGGTGATAATGTGTGAAGTATTTGTTAATGTACCTTTTTTACATGTATCTGTAATATTTTACGAGGAAATTTATTTGTAGCATGCATGTGAATGGATGTATAATAACAATAACCGTTAACTGAGTGTGATATGTGTTAAACTAAACACGTTTGGTTTTAAATACAGGGTTAGCTACTCAAAATGAGTCTACACTGGTGCCACGCTTTGGTGGCTTTTACTCCACGCTTTGGTAATATTCATTGGATTTTGTGAAAATGCTAAAACAAGTCAATTTTTGTTTTAAAGGGGATATCTTTTAACGAAATAGATGTCTGTCACTTGTCAACCCCTCCCTTCCAGTACCTTCTTCTTCAAGTGCCATCTTCGTTCCGAAGGTTGGCGATCATCAGGGCTATACGTATTTTCGAAACTGCTGACCGAAACAATTCGTTGCTGCTACAGCTATACCATTCCCGTAGATTCTTTAGCCAGGAGTTTCGTCTTCTTTCTATGGACCTTTTTCCTGCTATTTTCTCTTGTATAATTATTCGAAGCAGTTCATATATTTCGCCTCTTGTAATGTGTCTCACGTATTGCAGTTTTCGTTTTTTGATCGTAAATATGACTTCCTTTTCCTTATTCATTCTTCTCAAGACCTCGACATTTGTGACTCTCTCGGTCCATGATATTCTCAGGATTCTGCGATACATCCACAGTTCAAATGCCTCTAATTTTTTGGTATCAATCTTTTTCAACGTCCTTGACTCATTTTAAGGCTCAAATCTCTTCCGCAGAACACTCTCTTTATTTTAGTGAATATGGATCTGGCTTTTTCTATTCTTATTTTGATTTCTGCTGAGCTATCGTTGTCTTCATTTATAAAAGTGCCTAAATATTTGTATTTGCTAACTCGATCGATAATTTCATTGTGTAAATATAAATTTTGGACATTTTGTGTTGATTTCGATATTACCATAAATTTATTTTTCTTTATGTTCAATGATAGTCCATATTCTTCGCTGCAGTCTGCTATCTTATTCACCAATGTCTGTAGCTCTTCAAGTGTTTCTGCGATCAGAACGGTGTCGTCGGCAAATCTCAGATTGTTTAATCTAACACTATTTATTTTAATACCTACGGATTGCTCAGAGAGTGTTCTATTCATTACGTCTTCGGAATAGAGATTAAACAGGGTTGGTGACAGTATACACCCTTGTCTCACACCTCGCTTTATTTCAATTTCTTCAGTGGTATTATTCTCTACTCTCACTACTGCTTTCTGATACACATTAGTACCACAAATCTTTAATTGTAAATAGGGAATATACCATGTGTGGCACATCATTAGATATGTACTTCGCTGGAGAATTCAGACATCCATGATTTTTTTCCATATTAACTTTACTCTTTGAAAAAGTATCAGTTTATTGAAAGTGTTACACCTCTTAAAAACTTAACTAAACGCCTATGTTTTGCTAGTGTCAACTTCAAATAGTTCCCGTCGCGTCAAAAACTACATTAAAACGTGGAACATTAATAGAAAACTTTATTAAATGTACTTAATGTATTACAATCACATTACTCTCCTCTGAGAGCAATAATTACTATTTAAATGGGAATAAGCCACAATTAAAGGTTAAAATACGTTTATTGACGTTTCAATTTCCACTTCGGAAATCGTTCTCAAAATACAAACATTAGTAAATTAAACAAATTTTGTTTTTTGTTACTTAGTGAAAAATTCTTCTAATAATTTAATTTTATCTGACTCATCTATATTGACAATTCAGACATACATTAT
The DNA here is from genome assembly GCF_040954645.1 of Diabrotica undecimpunctata. Lineage (NCBI taxonomy): Eukaryota > Metazoa > Arthropoda > Insecta > Coleoptera > Chrysomelidae > Diabrotica > Diabrotica undecimpunctata. The sequence continues at coordinate 31,436,266 of NC_092807.1, read as the reverse complement.
ACATTTTAAAGTAGACGACTTTAAAATAATATTGCCAATATTGTTGAGTTGCGTTCCTGGGACGAGTTTACTTATAAGATAGTTCATTCGATTACATGAAATCAACTTTAACTTGAGAATATCCGTCAGAAAAGAGATCTATCAAATTCTCTATTTTTAATATAGGATTGATGTTCACTTATTCTAACATTTAATGGCCTTGACGTTTCACCTAAATAATATTCCCATTTAAATAGTAATTACTTTAAAATGCCACAAGAAAATAGCTTCAGAACAATATCTGAGAGCAATGAAATCTTATCGTGGTGAAGAGGCGCATCATAATTTGTCGTGGTCGCTAATTCTGTGAAATGAACACAATCAAGGGTCAATCTAAGGATCGATCGATGCCAGACGTTGTGGAACTGGATCCTGATACACATCATGCTTCCGAATATGAATGAAACGAGACTTGTTCTTCTAGTCTAGAGTATACCAGCTAATTGGCTTATTCTAAATCTTCTATTAACATTATAGAAAGTCCTAGAGAGTTCGGCAGATCTGCTACATATAAGTTATCCGCCAACACCTGACAGATCTTTTATTTGGTCCTGGTAACAAATGCTGGAATCATTCTCCTTTATAGAAAGACCTATCACCAAGATAGAACTGAAGGTGAATTTGATAAAACCAAATATATGCTAATAAATAATGGGCAAGAATCCATTCACACTATCATATTCTTCTTCTTCTTCTTCTTCTTTTTATATAGACATGACTCTGTCTGTTTTTCAGTGAGCCTCCAGTAAGTTGTCATTCCATCGTTTGCGTGGTCTTCCTATTGGGGAACCGAATTGCCGTCTTTACTACTCTATTTGTTGTCATTCGGCTTATATGATCGTTCCATTCTACTCTTCTATTTCTTACCCAGTTTTTGATGTTCTCCACCATGCATCAATGTCGTATATCGGTACTTCTAGCTCTGTCCCATAGTGTCTTACCATCAATTTTTCTAAGTGTTTTAATCTCTGCTGTTTCTAACATCCTGTTTGTACTCTCTGTGTCAGGTATGTCATTATTGGTCTGATGACTGTTTTGTAAATTCTGCCTTTCGTTTCTTTCCCGATATTTTTATTTCTCCATATTGTTTCGTTTAGGCAGCCTGCGGCTCTGTTTGCTCTATTCACTTGATCTTCCACTTCGGTTTCGAGCTTTCCGTAGCTAGATAATGTGATGCCTAGATATTTATACTCCATCACTTGTTCTATTATCTGACCTTTCAGCTCCAATTTACATCTTAGTAAATTTGCTGTTATACCATGCATTTTGTCTTTGTTGGGGAAATTAACATGTTAAATTTTCTGGCGGTTATATTAAATTGGTGCAGCATACGTTGTAAATCATCTTCACTTTGAGAGAGTAGTATTGCGTCGTCTGCATAGCAGATTATTTTAAGTTGCTTTTCTCCCATTTGGTATCCTTTTTTAGTTATTACTTTTTTTATTATTTCATCCATAATCAGGTTGAACAATAGAGGACTCTGGGAATCTCCCTGTCTTGACTATCATATTGGGGTAGAAAAATAGAGAAGCTTCTCAGAATTTATATACTCTATAATAAAAAATCGGACAGATTGCCATTGTAGGATCTGATCGGGCATTCTTCTTCTTCTTGACAACTCGGGGTGAGTTTACGCCGCATCTACTATAACTCTCCATCTTTTACGATCTTACGTTTTCATTTCCCATCGGGCATTCCTCTACTAGATTTTGTTTTTTTTGCCCCACCTAAAAAGTGAGTCTAAGCACCTACCACAGTTTGTTCTGATTTTGTTCTGGTTTGTGGCTCAGATTCGTCTTGGTTGGTCGAAACCCTCTGGCTTGCATGTGATACATGGCATATTCCGGGTGTCAGATGGTTCATTCTTCTCCCAATCTTCTCGCCAACAGTCGGTTTGTCTTGAAGTTCTTTTCAATTAGATTTCTTTCAGAATCTAGAGGGTAGTTTCTTAAACGAAGCCTACTTATGTCTTTGCTGGTGATACCAACGTGAGAGCGGAGCACAGGATCAACGTTAATTTTTCTATACTTCCTGACAAGGGCATGTTCTCGGCGGGTATGTGAGTGTGTTATATGGCATAGTACTGGTAGCCAGTATCTTGGTGTGGCCTTTATTGTTCATGATATAATACATAAATCCTGGTTTAGTTGGCCGTCAACACATTTGGTGTGCGGGCTGTTGAGCCACACCGGTTCACAATACTTCGCAACGGGATACACGAGTCCCAGTGCTGTCGATCTAAGTGTAGACGCTGAGGAATCCCATGTAGTACCGCATATCTTTTGCAGAATTTTATTTCGTACAGTAAGTTTTGCAGTCGTCTTTGTAAGATGTTTTTTTAAAATTACGATAGGAACTATCTAGCAAATCGGGACTACAACGGACTTTGGAGACACATGAAGTCAGACACACCCACCAGGAAAACTAAATGCCCGATCTACAAAACATTGATCAGACCACTTCTCATCTTTGGTTCAAAAACTTGGGTACTATAAAAATAGGATGAATCGCAACTAGCAACATTTGAAAGAAATAACGTCCAACATAGATATGGCGGTGAAATAGTATTTAGAAATACAATTTCAAATTGTACCAAGCTTACGAAGAACCTAGTATGATAGAGTTGGTTAAGCTTGAAAGAGTGAGATGGATGAATTATATGGAGACATTAACCCCTGTGAATTTTTTAACTAAATATTTATTTATTGCGTACAATATTACAATACAATTTATTCAGTATGCTACTTTATAAAACACTCCCTTTTCCAAACATAAAGTGGCTTGGCATTTGATGCAAATGCATCTTGCGCGAAGATAACATATTCTGCGTCTTAGTTGTTTATAAATTTTTTGAGGATAATAACCACCTGTACCTGTCTACCATTGCACATATAATGTCTACAGATGATTCTAACAAAATTTAGCAGGTCAATTTTGTTACCTGCAAGTAAATACAGTCTCCAGGTATTCACGACTGAAACATTGATCATATGTGTAAATAGAGGCTACCACCATTTTTTTCTTGAACAACAATTCTATAATTATTTACTGACTGGTCCAATAAATCAACACCTTCCATAGCTGAGTTATAATTAGCAAAGATCAAAGGTTGTGGCACACTTATTTTCTCTTGTTCAAGTTTAGACCAACGTTTGAGAGTGTCAAAAGAGCATGACTAGTAAAATAATTATCAAAATATAATATAATATGATCTTTCGGATTCTCAATCACTTGTAATAACTCCAACACAATTCTGGAACCCAACGGTATATTACTATTTTCCAGTGCCTGATTAGTCCTCTGTTTTGCTCCACAGTATGTGTCGAATTAGTAACAATAGCCAGTCGAACTACAAATCATCCAATCTTTGTAGCCAAAGCGGACGAGCTTTCCACGAATAAACTGTTTGGAGGAATGATGTCCAAAATATTTTACCATTGCCTCATCTATTGACAGGTCTTTGTGAAATACCCCCCACTGTAGAGTTTTTGTTAAGTTTTTCCATTAGTGGTCGTAATTTATACATTTTTTATTATTTTTGTTCAGTTTTTCTGTTGTGTCCGTACACACTTTGTATATATTTTTACTATCTTACGTGATGTCTTCAGGATTGAAATGAAATAATGAATGTACTTGTAGTTTGTAGATTTAATCATATATTTCTGATATGAATAATGCAGTACAATGAAAGTAGGTTAACTCCCCACCGCAGAACAATGACAGCATATCATGTCCTTATATGACAGTTGGTGTGTTCCGTAGGTGTAGGTCGGAACAGCAGTTTGTAATATTATAGAAGATATAACACTCTTCCCCCCCTAAAATGTAATACTATGATACCATTATAAATCTAATCTTTTTGGTGCTACTATAGTTCTTTTGGAACGGCGCAAAGGAACATCTCAGGAGCAGCAGTTACATTAATAAATAATACAGATTACCAATATTATTTTAAATATTGGTATACAATACAAATTTAAAATTAGTTTCTTATGGAGGTCAGCCACTAAATATTTTAGGCATGGCGGGGGTACAGGTCAAGTACAGGAAAGTAATTAAAAACTTAAACATTTATGTAGTAGAGTCAAATAAACATCCACTGCTAGGCAGGGAGTGGATTAGTCAATTACAGTTGAATTTTCAAAATGAAATCTTTAGTGTAGATTTAAATGTGCAATCAAAATTACATAGTTTATTTGAAAAATATAGTAGAATTTTCAAAAAAGATATAGGAAAGATTGTGGGCCTACAGGCAAAACTTCAGGTAAAATCCAATATTCAACCATTTTTTATTAAAGCAAGGAAGGTACCACATGCATTACTACCAGAAGTAGAAAAAGAGATACAACATTTACAAAATGAAGGTGTATTTAAAAAAGTAAATAGCTCTGAGTTTGCAACACCAATTATACCAGTGATTAAAGCAAATGGATCTGTTAGGATATGTGGGGATTTTAAGAGTACATTAAACCAATACATAGTAGTTGATGAGTACCCATTGCCCACAATTGAGGAGTTATTTTCTTCCATGGCGGGAGGTGAAAAATTCACAAAAATTGATCTGAAACAGGCTTATTTGCAAATGGAAGTAAGAGAAGAGGATCAAAAATATTTGACACTGAGTACTCCAAAAGGACTTTTCCAAAGTACACGATTAATGTATGGATTAGCCAGCGCCCCAGCAATTTGGCAAAGGGAGATTGAAAACTTACTTAAAGATATACAGGGGGTATCGGTATTCCTGGATGATATCAAGATTACGGGACCAGATGACATTACACACCTTCAGAGGTTGGAACTAGTCCTGAGCAGACTACACGAACATAATGTACGGGTAAATTTTAAAAAATGTCAATTTTTAACTAATTCAATCGAGTACTGTGGCTATGAGATCGATAAAACCGGTATACATAAAACGAAAGAGAAAGTGGATGCAATAGCCAATGCAAGAGCACCTACAAATAAAAAGGAAGTTAGAGCTTTTGTTGGTCTGTTAAACTATTATGGACGGTTTTTAAGAAATATAAGTCACATATTACATCCAATATATAATCTCCTTAAAGATGGTGTAACATTTAGGTGGAGTAGGGACTGCCAAAAAGCATTTGAGAGGGCAAAAGAAGAGATTCTCTCAGAAAGGGTTCTTGCTCATTTTGACCCAACTTTACCTCTAGTTTTAGCTACAGATGCTAGTCCATATGCTGTGGGGGCAGTACTTTCCCACATCTACCCTGATGGAACCGAGCGCCCTATTCAATTTGCGTCCCAGATGCTGAGTGAGGTACAACAAAAAATGCGCAAATTGACAAAGAGGCTTATGGTATAATTTATGGAGTAAAAAAATTCTACTATTATCTATTTGGCAGACCTTTTACATTACTGGTTGATAATCAACCACTAATACAAATCTTGTCACCTTCAAAAAGTTTGCCTACACTTACAACTACAAGAATGCAACATTATGCATTATTTTTGCAAAGTTTTCAATACAAGATAAAATACAAAAATACTAAAGCACATTTAAATGCAGATTCTTTATCTAGACTACCAGCAGCCAATATTTCAAATGTAATTTATGATGTTGCGGATAAATTCGAAATTATGCAAATTGAAACCCTACCCGTTACAATAGAAGATATAACAGTTTCATTGTTGGCCAAATGAAAATATTTTTTTATAGCATAATACCTGTTACGAGACATACACTTCTTGACCATTAGATTGTTTAGATCTTCATCTGCAGACCAATATAATTTTTCTCTTGGTAATCGGTAATAACCAGTAAATAGTAGAAATCCTAAAAATGTTTTGATTTCATTGTTTGTAACCCTGAAATTATGATCATTTTTTTGTGCTACATAACGTACGGTTTCGTTGGCCATAAAACTGATTATATCATCATTATTAATTTTTTCAAATATCTCTACAGGATTCAAGTCAGCCAACTCTAATTTTACTTTCTCTGGGCGAACTAAATATTCATCTTCTCCCCTCATTGTAATATCAACTACTGTATCTGTCCATTGTGGTTCCTCTAGCAGGACCTTTGATTTCGTACTATTTTCATTGCGCTACAATCTAGTTAGTAAAGGAACATCATCCTCTGAATCGCTGTCGAGATTGAGTCTATCTTGTGAAAATATTTCTAATGTTCCGGGTACATCTAACGGCAGTGTGTCACATTAAATGTTATCCTCATCGATATCCTCTTCATCGGTTTGATGGTCCTCCTCAGGCGGTAGTATAACAATGTCAATATTTTTGTCGTCATCAATGTCATCCAATGCCTGTTGCATATTTTTGTAAAACCTTGTAGATTTTCCGTAAAATGTTCCTGCCAAATACTTGGCAAATCCATATTGCAGCTATCTAAAAAATAATAATAATGTAACGTCGACGTATTCCCAATGTACTAGTATGAGTACAGCAACATTCACATGCCAAAAAACACGGCTTTTGAATGTTTGTCAGAGAAGTTTCAATAATACTTATAAAATATACTTACTTTACAAAATAAAGTCAACATTTTATCAAATCAATGCATAAATTGCACACAAAAAGAATAAAAATGTAATGCACTAACACGAGTGTAAATATAGGTACCTAAAATTGTAAGTTAGTTTCACGCAAACAAAACCAGTTATTTACCCATAAATTTACACGGACATTCTTTGTTGTTCATTCCACCAAATGTTATTTAAAAAATTATTTTATAAAGCACAGACAGAAAAAAATTCTGTTTTCGTGGAGTGTACCCAAATGAGCACACCGGGAACAAATGGGTTAGTAAATTAAGATCTAACCAAGTTAGAGTTAATGCTGATTGATTCAAGATAGAATTATATAACTATACTTATATAGATAGGAAGAGTATTAATTATAAAATTACTCTTGGTAGAAACGATACCATTTTTTTACTTCAATTTATATTAGCAACAGTATACAATCACAGAAGAAAGATATCATCTTCTTGTGGTGCATACAGTTCCGGATGTGTGACTTTTAATTTACAGCTTCTCGAAACAGGTCTTCCGTCGTCATATTGAACCAATTTCTAAGGTTATGATGCCAGGAAATACGTCGTGGTTTCCCGGGGCTCCTTTACCAAAAAAGGTTCCCTTCAATAACCAATTGAAGTAATTTATTGTTTTTATTTAATTTGTTATGTTCATCTTCATATCTTCTTCTTCTTCGCGTGCCATATCAGACTTATCCGACGTTGGCGATCACCATTGCGAAGGTTTCTCGATTTTCTGCAATATGGAATAATTGTCCTGCATTTGATATCTGTGTCCATTCACTAATGTTTTTTAACCAAGAAACTTGTTTCTTCCTACGCCTCTACGGCCCTCTATTTTGCCTTTAAGGATCAGTTGTAATATTTTATATCGACTTCCCTTACTATATGTCCCAGATAAGACATTTTTCGATGTTTAACAGTCTTTAACAGTTCTCTATCTTTGTTGACGCTCCTTAGTACTTCTTCATTAGTTTTCCGTGCTGTCCAAGGTATCTTTAGCATTTGTCTATAAACCCACATTTCCAATGCTTCAATTTTGTTCATGATCGATACTTTTAGCGTCAACACTTCTGCACTATACAAAAGTACGGACCAAACATAGCACTTAACCATTCTTTGTCTTAGTTCTAAACTGAGATGATTATTGCAAAGAAATGACTTATTTTCATAAAAGTTTTAGTCATTGGTATTCTATGTTTTATTTCTGTGTCTGGATCTAGTTGGTCCGTTATCACAGTTCCCAAATATGTCATTTTGTGAACTTTCTCAACTTGGACTCCGTTTAATTGAAGCTTTGCGTCGGGATGTGGGTCACGACTAAACATTAAACATTTGGCTTTGTTTGAGTTTATTTTAATCCCGATTTCCTCTCCTACCTCGTGAATACGATCAAGCAGAATTTGGAGACCTTCAATATTATCTGACAGAATTACTGTATCGTCTGTATATCTAATCACATTAAGTAGTTCCCCGTTGATTTTTATTCCATATGGTTGTCTCTCAAGTGCCTTTTTAAATAGCTGCTCCGAGTAAACATTGAACAATGTTGTCGACAAAATGCAACCTTGTCTGACTCCTCGTCATCGGTGTAGTTATCTCCAATTTTTACGATAGCAGTTTGATTCCAGCATAAATTTTTAATGACACGAATATCCTTGTCATCTATTCCGATATTTTTCAGTATTTGCATTAATTTTACATGCTGTTCTTTATCGAATGCCTTTTCGAAGTCCACGAAACATGCAAATACATCTTTGTTTTGGTCACGGCATTTTTGTAATAGGGATGTTAAGCGCAAAAAGTGCCTCCCTGGTTCCCATAGCATTTCTAAAACCAAATTGGGTATCTTCGAGATCTTCTTCGCATTTGCGTCTAATTGTGTTGTGAAGTATTCTTAGGAAAATTTTAAGAGTGTGGCTCATTAGGCTAATTAATCGATATTCTGAGCATTTTCTCGCATTGTGTTTTTTAGGTATTGCGACAAAGATGGATTTGAGCCAATCTGTGGGAATCACTCCGGTATTATATATATATTGAATTAAAAAGTCTGCATATCACGTTTTTAAAATAATAATTAATTTATTCCACTTGGTTTTCTATTTATTTATTATCAATATTTATTTAGTTTATATACGTTTAATATATTCATACACTTACTATATTATGCCCTCCTGTGATTTATTCCTATTATTTTACTCGAACTATGACTCAGAAATAGGGTCAGTTTCTTTGGTAGTTATAGTTTAAATAAATTATTGAGTAATTGTGACTCTTTAAGTTGTGACAATTCCTTAATAGCTGTATTGTTTATGTATACTACTGAGCACTGTCCCTATGTAGAAACACAAATTCAGCAAACATTAACACAGTATGATCTTGGATGTTTTTATATTATTGATAGTAGTTGTAAATATCTTCTTTTTTTTTTCAGATGATGAAACATGGATGGGACAACTACGTAAGATACGCATGGGGTAAAAATGAGCTGAAACCGATAAGCAAACGTGGTCACAGTGCCAGTATTTTCGGTTCCATGCCGTTGGGAGCTACGATTCTGGACAGTTTAGATACTCTCTACATTATGGGCATGAAAGATGAGTTCAAGCAGGCTAGGGAGTGGGTGGCTAACGAGTTGGATGTTGAACAAGCAGTAAGTAATAAAAAATATCTTCTACTTATCTCCTATTAGTTATTTTTTTAAACAAAATATATTCTTGACGCCTCACAAAGAAATGTTTGTATATTGGAATGGTCAAATCTTAATTTTCCACACAATATCGGTACTGTGAATATCACACCTAAACTTTTCATATATTCGGTGTATTTTTATTTTTTTAATTATTAAGCCGCATCACCTACTGGAGATATTAGCTTGAGGACATATACAATAGGTTAATTACAAATTGATTTTTGCAATGAGGTCTTCTTCTTCTTCATGTGCCATTTCCTCTAAGAAGGTTGGCAACCATCATGGCAATTCGCACTTTCGATACCGCTGCTCTAAAGAGGTCAGCAGAAGTGCAGTTAAAACAAGCTCTCAAATTGTTTAACTAGGAGATGCGTCTTCTTCCGCGACTCCTACCCTGTATTCTTCCCTTTGCATTATTAATTGCAACAAGTAATAACGCTCGCCCCTCATGACATGTCCCAGATATTGCAGTTTTCTGACTTTAATTGTATTTAAAACCTCTTTATCTTTTCCCATTCTTCTCAACACCTCGACATTCGTGACTCTATCCACCCAACTTATTCTTAATATCCTTATGTAGGCCTATAACTCGAAGGCTTCTAATCTGTCCGAAACATCTTTCTTTAATGGCCAAGCCTCTAACCCATAAAATGATACGGAGAACACGTAGCATCTCAGACGTCTTATCTTTTAAGAAATTGAAATGTCCCTGCTGCAGAGTACTTTTTTTAGTTTGTTGAAAGAATTTCTTGCCTGTCCTATTCTTGCCTTTATCTCTTCTGTGTACTCAGTATTTTCGATTGTACCCAGATATTTATATTTTTCAACTTTTTTATTTTTTTTTCCATGTATTGTTATGTTTTCTTGGCGCTGTTGGGCTTTTGTAATTATCATAAATTGTGTCTTTTTTGTGTTTAGGGACAGTCCTTGTCGTCGGCAAACCGTATATTATTGATTGGTCGGTCATTTACCTTTATTCCCATAGTTAGTTCTTCTAGTGTCCTGGATTATTTCCTGTGAATACAAATTGAACAAAGTAGGAGACAGGACACAGCCCTGCCTGACGCCCCTCTCAATCTGTATTTCATTTGAAAAGACGTTGTTCTCTTTTACCTCAGTCCGTTCGTCTTTAAATAGCTCTTGAATATAATGCTGCCATCTTTTAAGCCTTTCACCGACGTCTATATTTTTATATTTAATTTAATTTAATTTTTAAAACTGATATTTATCAGTTTTGTGATTATTAGTCATAATAACTTCAATTTTAGATAACATTCATCAAATCTTGTCAACTCCTGGTATGATTCACTAGTACTAATTTGAATTAAATACGTAGATAATATTTTACCAAATGAACTACTTCAGTTCAATAGGCTTTGAATCCAAAATTTATCTTTTAGTCATACCAGATGATTATGAAGTGTTTTTTTATTTATGTTTGGTATTATAGTGGCAACACATTAATAAAAACTGCCCTAATCATGTTTCAAGTAATACAAATTACCTATCTGTGCCAGGTATAATTGTGCAATGGGACCAGCAAATTTGATTAAAATATATGAAAAATGCATCAGTGATCTAAAAGATTTTGATAACATTTTCTTTTTGACATTTTTATAGCGTCATGTCGTTTCCTTAGTTATTTCTCTATATTAATGTAAACATGCGTGGTAAACACTTCTTCGGCTCATCTCACTATTTTTACTCTACTTTACTATTACTCTCTGGTGTTATTCGATCTTCTATATGTTTTTTTATACGTCAGCTTTGTAATTCGTTACTTAAAGGTTGTCACTCCCGAAGGTACTTTTTAAAAAGGCCCTTTTAAAGGTACAACTAACAGAGTAACAGCACTATTGTTAATTACATTACAACTAATTTTAAAACAGAAATTTACAATATTTATATAAAATTAATTGATGACGACCTCTCTGTGATTTATGTTGAAACTGCTGATCGGCTCGATTAGTGGACTGCAATACCACTGATGTACGAGGTTATTGTAGCGTAATTCGCTTCTTTACTTAACTGCATTATATTCCTATTCACCTATTTTGGCATATTCTCAGAACTTCCTTTGTTTAGTTGAAGTCTAAGATTCATATTCATCTGAGGGACAATACATAACTTGTTATAAGTTTTGAACGTTTTTGCATAGTTTTTACCAATTTCGAAATACTTTTTCACGGTGCGAGATAACTTTAAAACGTTGATTTCAAATGCATATACCTTTTTCAGGCAGTAATTTTAGATAACCAACATTTAAGCCAACATATGGTGTTATATCGTTGTAGTAAAGAGCACATCCGCACTTCTTCTTCGTCAAGTACCGTCTTAGTTTCGAAGTTTGGCTATCATCATTGCTATTTGGATCTTATTATAGCTGCATGGAATAGTTTATTGGAGTTACAAGAAAACCACTCTCTTAAATTTCGTAACCAAACATCTTTCTTCTCCCTATAGTCTTCTACAATTTTTCCATGAATTGTATTTTGTAGAAGTTAATATTTATCTCCCCGCTTAACATGTCCAAAATATTGATATGTTATATTTTTCTTTAGATGTCTGATCATAGCTTAATGAAATAAGAAAAAAATCTGGAATCTCGGCAAGCTAAAAACAGAAGATACGCAGAATACGCAGGAGATATAGCAAAAAAATTACAAACGATCGAAACTGAAGATATAGAAAGTGACTGGAACAAAATTAGAACAAGCGCAATATAGGCAGCAGAGGAAACAGTGAAACAGCAGAGAACAAAGGCAAAATAGTGGATCAAAAGAGTGGTTTGATAAAGAATGCAAAGCCAAAAACATAAAGCAGAAACAAGCATGGATGACATGGATAAAAATCGGAACAGAGGAAAAACTAAATGAGTACAAAAGGAAAAAAAGTGATGCTGCAGTATAGTTCTGTAAAAAGGAAAAAATCAGAATGGAATTAAGAGCAAATCGAAGCAATAGAAGATAAAGTCAACATGCAGCAATATTTTCGATATGTTCTGAGTATAGGTTAAATACGATTAGCAAAGACTCGAAAAGCGACGGAACCAGATAAAATACCGAGTGAAATAATAAAGCTCTTCGAAAGTTCAGGTAAAATATCTCTCCTTCATCTGTTTAATAAAATTTATGAAACTGGCTATATACCAACGGATTAGCGGCTGTCGACTTTTTTGACGATACCTAAAAAAGCAAATGCAAAAAGATGTAGTGACTACCGAACCATCAGCTTGATGAGTCATGTTTTAAAGATATTTCTACGAATTTTGCACTCTAGGATGTACCAAAAAATAGAACAACAACTTGGTGACACACAGTTTGGATTCCGCAATAACCTTGAAACAAGAGAGGCACTATTTAGTATTCAGGTTATGGTACAGAGATGCAGAGATGTCGGACATCCAGTTTATATGTGTTTTATTGACTTTGAGGGAGGCCTTTGATCGACTAAAACACACTGAAATGATAGCCATTCTTCAGAAGGTAGGTATTGATGATAAAGACCTACGCATTATTAAAAATCTTTACTGGCATCAACGTGCAAACATCAGGATAGGCCGGGACACTTCTGAAGAGCTTCAAATACAAAAAGGAGTAAGGCAGGGCTGCATTTTGTCCCCGCTACTATTTAACATCTATTGTGAGTTCGTTTTCAATAAAGCAGTGGATAATGTTCAATGTGGTATAAAAATGAATGGCGTCAATATTAATAATTTGAGATATGCGAATGACACAGTGTTAATTGCAAGCAATTACGAAGAACTTCAACATCTAATTAATAGGATTATCACAACGTGTGATGAATATGGTCTTAAGCTAAACACCGCAAAGACAAAGGTTATGCTCGTCAGTAAAACGCCAATACAACCGGCAGTGGTAACAGCTTATGGTGAACAACTGGAGAGAACTAACAGTATCACTTACCTTGGTTGTAATCTAAATGAGAACTGGGATATGAGCAAAGAAATTAGAATAAGGATAGAGAAGACCAGAGCTGCATTCTTTAAGATGAAGAAACTGTTATGTGGAAACAATATTACTTTAAGTCTGAAAATTAGATTAGTGAGATGTTATGTGTTCTCTACTCTTTTGTATGGTGTCAAAGCTTGGACTTTGACGGATAGACTTCTCAAGAAACTGGAAGCCTTTGAAATCTGGGTGTATCGGAGAATCCTACGAATAAGTTGGGTGGATAGAGTTCGCAACGAAGTTGTTTTGCATCGGATGGGAAAAGTTACGGAAGTCGTCAAAACAGTTAAAAATCGCAAACTTGAATATTTTGGCCATGTTATGCGCCACCCAGAGAGATATAATATACTCAATTTAATAATACAAGGCAAGGTAGACGGAAGAAGAGGGCCAGGTAGAAGAAAAACGTCATGGCTTAGAAACCTGAGAGATTGGTTTAACAGATCCTCTGCATCTCTTTTCCGAGCTGCCGTCAACAAAATTACTATAGCCAATTTGATAGCCAACGCTCGATAATCGAGCTCGGCACATGACGAAGAAGAAGATAGGTTAAATAGAGTTGGTCACAGAATACAACCTTGCCCGACCCCTCTTTTTATGTTGATTTCTTCTGTAGGCACTTGGTATTTCACAATTATCTGAATATTTCGGCCATACTATCCAGATTTTACCATTGTTCTAGGGGTTTGATGGTGATATGTCCGATGTTTTGGAAGAAACAGGTTATCAGCTGACGAAGGACTTCAACAGGAGCAACTTTTATTGGATTTGGTTCATCTTGAAAGATCCATCGACTGTTGTTTAGGCTGAATTTATATGTGTGTGTATAAAATATTTAATCATTTTGTCACAGTATTATAAACATTATTTTAAGCACCGCTATTGAATGTTTCAACATTTTTAAAGCATTTATTTCGGAATTTATTTTGTTACTTTGATTAGTCCTTCTTGAGTGATCTTAATTTTTCAGCGGTGCAATGGTAATCATATTTTGGCAATGATTTTTGTTATTTCTTGGCTGTGGCATTACAATTTATTTTAAGAAATTTACATTCGTGATGTTTGCTACTTTCTTTTTTATCGCTAATTAATATAACCGACAACTCTGCGGATATTTGCCCGTTAAATTTCATAGTCACGCTCTTTAGTTACTTAAGTTGGAAATGGCAAATGTATGATAAGAACAGTTATTGAAATTAATATGAAAATATTGTGTTGTTCCTTGTCTTACATTCTTCGGCAGCTGTCGGATATATTCAATTTAACTTCTAATTCACTTTCTCCATGCTTTACTATCTTTTCCTAAACGTTTCCTTTGTTCTAAACTTTACCTCCCTTTTCATCCGGTTTTTTGTTCGATTTTCCCAGTTTTTCTTTGGTTAGCAATATAATTACAAGCAAAAAACGAATCTCTTAAAAGAGCTCTCTGTTACAACTTTTGTAATGCTTGTAACTTTCTTGAAACCAAATTGTATTACGGAATTGTAAAGAAGAAAAAGAAAAATAGCAATTAAAAACATTGAATAGAGTTTAAATCCCAGCACCTAGAAATATTTATGGGTTACTTATTATTAATATCTAAAAACAAATCTTTTACTTGCCACATGGTTATTCAGCTTGACGCCGGACATGAGTTACGACGTTGTGAATCAGAAGGTCTCGTTGAAATGATATATGGAAAAATTAACGATGGTAGTATCCGAGATGCGGTAACAACCCGAATGGGGGTTACTTTTTTACTAAAAGAAAAGAAAAATTAGGCAATAACGGATTCATTTAGTGAACAAAAGTTTAGATAAGAATTTTGAAAAATGTAATTACGGATTATTGAAAAGTAAGCAGTGATATATGAGGCTGAGGTTCTCAATATCTGTACGTTTTTTCATGGAGTTATGTTCTCTTAGAATGTAACAGAATTATCATTTTTAAGAAGGATCTCTTATAGAAATTATTTTCCAATTTTCCAAAAGTTTTGTTTGACCAATATACTTCAAATGGCAGTCTTTACATGGAATCTTATATAACACATTTGATTTCTTCCAAATATCTACAGATGTTTTTGTGTGCGAAAAGAGATTTCCAACTGTTTTACAATTTCTGATACCTATTTTAATGGATAACGGTTTGAACAATTTAGTAAGTTTATTAGTTAATTATGGAAAATCAGGTAGAGAATGGTATATATGATGGGACTCAGATGTGGACACTTCCCCAAGTTAAACTTCATTCGTGACTTGTATGACCCTCGCCCAAATTGATCTGCCCAAGTCTGGGTATATCCCTTTAATTTTTTTTGCATGATTGAATTACCATTGTTACATAATACACTAAATTTTTATGTAGATTGTAATAAGAGATAAATTCTCCTATCTACATATTATCATGATATGATATGACCATACGACCAAGGTAAATTTAAATTTTTCCTTATTTTTAAATAACATTTATTATTGAAATCATTTTAAATAAAATGTTTTATCAGGTCATCGAAAGAAATAAAATTTAAATTTTTATAATGAACTATGTCAGAAAACAGTAGTTTTCATAAAAGAAACCTAAAACCAGTATGTTTTCCTTTATTGTTAACGACTTTAATATTTTTATTTAATTAAGATGTAATTAATTTACTCTCAAATTATGTGACAACGAACACGAACCAAATTGCGTGACGGTATTTGTTTGCAAACATCTTGGCTGTCATTAAGTTGCACGTTGTTCGGCTAAAGGTGGGTACACATATGCGAGCCGAACGGTATACGTACCGTACGCGTACAGATCCTTGAAAAATATTCTACATCGTACTGATCGCATACTTATCTCGATCCATGGAAAGCGACAAACCAACAACGAACACACATGTGCGAAATGATTCATTTTATTTATAATTTGGGTACTGATTTATGTTCCTGTTTTTGCTTGTTTAACAAAAATAAAAATATGTACAATAATCAGTTTACTGTTTTCTCACGTCTCTCTAGGAAGGAACACGTCATTCACACAATGTCGATTTGATGACACAATAAAAATGTTCGCTGCGTCTAGTAAGCGCCGTCCAAACTGAAAGACGAGCTTCCTTTGAAGTCGTGAAATAAACCGCAACAATTTGGTTCGCGACGAGTCACGATGAAACAGTACGCAAGCGGTTTTTTCTGCCGTACACATTAACGAATATAGCGTTCGCATACCGTTTGGCTCGTATATGTGTACCGACCTTAACATAACACTGATATCCCTTTAATTGCTTCGAAATTTTCCTACTGACGATTAAAATCTATTTGAAAATCTCTTTTCTATCAAATCACGTGACAGTTTAAGGTTTAAAATAAATCAAGTTTAAGGAAAAAGACAGTTAAGATTTGATTTCACCTATAGTGCGTCTGTGTATCCGCTTATACGTATTTCGCCCTAAAAGAGCTCTTCAGAACATCTATTCACAGTCGCTTCACAGCAAAAATAAATCTCTTCAATCTTAGTAAGCAACTTTAACATGGCTTCGTATGGACGCAAATAGCTACATCTGATATTAAAATCCGTAAACTAATTTTCGAAACCAAAATCAAGTTTAATGTATTTTCTCTACTAAAAAACATAACATATTTTGGGCTATATTGATACTAGACAATATCCGTATTACAGGGAAAAAAATTGTACATTTGATTACAATGTACTTCCGCTTAAAGAATATACATTGAAATATGAATTATTTCTTTTACTAAATTAAAGTGCAGGAAATGAACTTTCTTTTTTTATTTAGTAGTGCATATAGCTAAACTTATAAGAAAAAAGTTCTTCTTCTTCCTCTTTATAAGCAATTCTGCTTGTTCATTTTCGGATTAATACCTCTATAGAAGATTGTCACTCTTCTTTTGCATCTTTTGCGCGTTCGTCCTATACTTCTTCTGCCGTTTGGTGACTTATCTCTTGTTATTTTGACGACACACGTTTCCTCCATTCTGCTTATTGCACTGCAATTGTGGTTTTTGTGCCGTTGTGTGTTAGCAGCCAGAGTTATCCAAACCTCTCGAAAGCGGCCTTCAGTTATATTTGCGTTTGGGTGAACGTCGTGTTTCATCCTTACCACAGAAAACCATCCTAGTACAGACCTCCTTGTTGGTAGAGCTGGGAATCCATATTCGTTGGATCAGGAATACTAGCACTTTTACAGGGTGTATCCGATTGCTAGTGTGCGCCATATTCGAGCTTTTGCCGATCCCTTTAGGATCCTTGAGTCAGCGCACCAATGCAGTTACTAACCAGTCGGATTTTTTGAACTCCTTTAAGACTGTACACCCTTCCATTTTCCTGGAAGCCTTAGTTTTTAGAGTAACGTAGATTCCAAATTATCTTAGTGGTGGGTAAGTTATTATTTCCTACTCATCCAGTTACTCTACAAACCATCGAACGAGATGGTCATCTGCATCTGTGGTACCAACTTCGCCACGCAGGCTGGTGTGGATACTCACATACGGAGGCTACGCTGCCGAGGACCCAGACAAGATGACGACAACATCTGTGGCATTTGTGAGCGCGCATTCAAGTCCTGAACTGGAGTGCGTCAACACATGAGCCGCGCTCATCCAGATGCGTACAACGGGGAGCTCGAGCGGAAGTACGAGAATCCCGGTAGGCTGGTGAGATTCGCCGACGACGATCTCATCCGGATGGGGCAAGAGGAATTCCGGTACGAGGGCCGGTTCATTCTGAAGTATTTGATGGAAATCTTTCCTGATAATACTAAAGAACAGATCCGGCGTGCTCGAGCTAAGCCAGAATACAAGGAGTTCCTCGAAAGTCTCAAGGAGGAAGAGCGACGTAGGAATCGGTCTCCGAGTCCCGTCACTGGACCTTCTAACACCGAGACTTTCGCAAACTACGCCTCTTCAAAAGGAGAACCCTCGCCGGTGAGGGCACCAGCTCAGGGTGAATCGGACACCCTCTCGTCCCCCGGGCTTAACAACGCGGGTCAGCACAGCGACACCCCGTGTCGCCGTGCGTCGTTTATTCCATTCTTTTTTTCTATTTTGTGTCCATTCATTTATACACTGTACGTTACATTTTCTTCTAATGTCTTTACTTCTCTTTCGATCTCCCAGCGTATTTCCTGTAATTCTTCGTAGTACTCTCATCTCTGCTGTTTCCAGTAGCCTTTGCGTTGTGGCTGTATCGGGTCTTGTTTCTGAAGCATGTGTCTGTTTCGCCATATAGTGTTATTAAGGCATCGTGCCAGTCTATTGGCTTTTTGTACTTGATCTCTTACTTCTCACTTCAAGAAAAAAGATATAACGAGAAATTAAAAAAATAGCTGTAAAATTGAGCAAAAATCGTTAAAAGTACAAAACTTTGAAGGAACGTACCTTGCTTAAAATTAATACTAGTATACTAGTATACTAATTAATACTAATATACTATTGCATATACCTAAAGCTGCGTAGAAAAAATTTATAGAACAATGTTTCCGAAAAAATAAAAAAAATGGCCCAAAAATGGTGTGAGTGACGATCTAAGGAAAATTGTATCTCGGATAATGTGAATCCTAAAGACTTCTACGAAACGTTATTTTGAAGAGGAAAGATAGAAGTTTTTTCTGTAAAGAAATACTTGTAGCTATAAAACCGTGAAACAAAGTTATGAGACAAAAAGTAAAAATCGCGTGTGTTCTTGTTTTTTTTTTTTGCTTCGTTTTTTGAATACATTTTTGTCAAAAAAATTATTTTTGACTTTAAACGGTGACATTCCGGTAGAAAATTTAATTTTGAACAACTTTTCTGTAGATGTATATGTACTAAACGTACAGAGAATTTAGCCAAATGCACCCTAGTGCAAAGCGAAAAATTCACCCCTTTCTCAAAAATGCACCTCTTCAAATGGTAGCACTCAGCGGATTTTTAATGTTTGGGGGTCCATTGACCATATGAAACAATAAAACCCCTTAACGTTGTAGTTCCTTTAAGTCCTATTTTTTGAACGTAATCTATAGTCTAAGAGTGATGTATTTTAATTATTTTAATTTGAATTTTAACTTGTGAGTATCTATCTAATAAATATTTTTATAAACTGGTCGCTGAAAGATTTTAAAACTATCTAAAGTAACTAAAACATTAATAAAACTCCAAAACCGGTCGCAGAAACACAAAAGGATTGTCAGTAGATACTTTCCGTTTCACGTCATTGATAGAAGTGGTTTCCCAACTCTACTCCTACACTTTACTAAATGTACAATATTCGATAGAAATATGATATTACGTCGATATGGACTTCGTAATGTGGCCTAATCGTGAGTTATTTGATAGTTTTTGTTCCCTTTTCGTTGTTTTGTCGTTTTTTTGTTGTTGATTTTATCGTACTTTATCAACTTTCAAATAAAAGAAGTATAGCTTATACAGTAGCGTGAAAGACATAATATTATGATGTCGAAAACTGCATTATAAATACATTTAGTATTGTTTATTTTTTTGCATTATTCCTAGTATGTTTCTTTTAACTGGATTGTAATGAATATTGAAAACTGCTTTTATAAACTATTCTTTCCCACATTTTCGTGGGTGGATTGAAGTAATTTCAGGTTCCTCTAGTTTATGTATAGTTGAGCATCTTTGTTTTTGTATACATGTACTATAATCGTGATTGTCTAATAATACAGTTAGTAAAGTCCACTCAAGTGACAAAAGCAAAGTTATCATCTGCTAAATGCGAAGTGTTAGTTGTGAATAAAAGGGGCAGGTCATTAATACATTACAACTGATGTTGAATCTTCGATGCATTTCTATCGCTCATACATATTAGATTATAAAAATACGGACGTGAATTATATGGTTCAGCTTTTAATCATATTCTAAACAGAGTAGACATTGTACAAAACTTAGCAGGCTATGGCTCCACGAGCGACAAATTGTCGCTAGCAGTAGCAGTAAAATTACGGCGGCAGTAAGGCTATGGCTCCACGAGCTACAGATTGTCGCTAGCAGCAGCAGTAAAATGTAGCTTGATAAATGAAAACAACAGCAGTGATACAGATTGTCGCTTCGTTTCGAGACCGAGACGCGTCGTCAAGGTCGTGTCGCGTTCGAATAGATCCGGACCTATTTTTTAGCAGTAATTTGCAGCGCGTTTGTGGCTCCACTAGCAGTAATTTGTCGCTTTTAGCGGTAGTTGCCAATTGGATATTTTTGTTTTAGTTTTTTTTATTTCTCTGTGTTTGTTAAGTTGTTTCTTTGTTTTTATAAATTACTTTAAAGTTTTTTCATACAATTTTTTGTGTCAAATCATAACAAAAAATTATAAGTTCCAAGAAAGAAATAAATCCAATATTTTCTTTATCGGTATTCTAGATAACAAAAATCAATGGATGGTTTTTTTTTCAATCCCAATTAACCGTATCAAACTGTACTTTATAATAGATGCCATTATTAAATAAGAAAAAGTTGAATAGAGAGAATAAACAGTTTTTATTGATTTCCCGAAAATCTATTTTTTGGATTTCCTTCTTCAAACTGATGATTCATTTCTATATAAGTGGTTGTCTAATCATATCATATAAATAAAATTTTAATAATTATTGTGTATAGTAAAATTTTATTATCATTCAGTACTAATGTTTCGTTTTCGATAGTTTGGCGTGATTCATAAATAAAGGAATGCAACAAAGCAGATTTTATGTCGCATCAGATTTTTTTAATTCTTCTTCTTAACATGCCATACACCAAAGTGCGTAGGCGACTATCTCATTACTAGAATTCTGTTCTTGGCGGCGTGACACAGCTCGCCTGTATTGTGTATTCCTGTCCATTCTTTAATATTCCTTAACCAGGATAATTGTTTGCGGCCGGCTCCTCTCCTACCTTCGATCTTCCCTTGTAGGATTAACTGTGGTATTTCATATTTTGCTCCTCTCAATATGTGCCCAAGGTAACCAATCTTGCGTTTTTTAATTAATTCAAAGAGTTCTCTTTCCACGCCGGCTCTCTTAAGGACGTCATCGTTTCGAACTCTATCCACCCAAGGTATGCGCATCATTCTTCTCAATGAACACATTTCAAATGCTTCAAGTTTGTTGATAGATGTTTTTTTTCAAAGTCCACGTTTCCATGCCATAAAGCAAGATGGACCATATGTAGCACTTGACCATTCTGTAGCGTATTTCGAAATTTAGGTTTTGATTACATAGGAGCGGTCTGAATTTCACAAAAGCTGGTCTTGCCATTTGTATTCGGGTTTTTATCTCTTGTTGTCGATCCGATTGGTCATTGATTGTGGTGCCAAGGTATTTAAAAGTTTTCACGCGTTTTATGCGATCGTCACCTATGCATATTATCGGGTTTTCTGGAGGGTTTCTGCTAATGACCATATATTTCGTTTTCAAAATGTTGATTTTGAGGCCATATTTTTTACCTATGCTATTCACCCTATTTTTTTAATTATTGTAACATAAAAAAGCAAGTTAGATATTGGAAAAGGAAGATTCATTACATCAACCCAATATGATAAACTAATATAATTGACATATGGGAGCCGTCGATCTACTCGATAATTCAGTAGCGAATTACAGAATATTGGAATATTATATAATAAATAGTTAAATATTTTATATTTTTTTATTTTTAGGTAGATACATGTATAGGATTATAAGATATGTAATTTGAAATCTTACTTTAAAGTAATTTCTAATTTTTCTTCTGGGCTTAGCCTATCACGCATTGATGTATCCTGTTTTCGTGTGACATCTTCTATTTCACATAATAAAAAATTAAAAGAAGACACTGACGTCCTGTGATATTCAAAAAACTTGTCAGGATATTCTTTTAATTTGTTGTGTAAAAGAAAAAATTTTCCCTCTGTCTGTCTAGGCACTAGAACAGGGTGAATTCACCATTTCCGTTGTTTTTTAACCCTACGTCGACGGCGCAATGCCAATATTAAAGCAACTTTTTGTTGAAATGACAAATTACAAATTATTGACGACGGGGAAACGGAGGTTCGTGAAAGTCGACGGCGCGCAGTGTTGCCATTTATAGTGTTTATATCTAAAAATAAAATTAAAAAGACAGTCAAGATTTCATTTCACGTACAAATCGTCTATGTATCTGTTGATACGTATTTCGCTTTAATAAAGCTCATCAGAACAGTTATTCATAGGCGTTCTCAACGTGAAAATTAATCTTTTCTGTCTTTGGGAAGCAACGATAAAATGGCTTCGAAACGGAGGCAATAGCGACATCTGATATTAAATCCGTAAAATAGTTTCGAAACACAATTCAGATAACTGCCTTAATCTGGAGCCTTCTAAAAATTGCAAGACATAGCCAGACGTTGATAAAGATGTTAAAAGAGACATGGGGAATCTAAAATTTGCATTCCACGACATGTCTCCTCAACTAAGCAGAAATCGTTAGCGAATTGGTTTCTTGTACTCATACAGAGTAGATCCGAATAAAAATAAAATTAAAAAGACAGTCAAGATTTCATTTCACGTACAAATCGTCTATGTATCTGTTGATACGTATTTCGCTTTAATAAAGCTCATCAGAACAGTTATTCATAGGCGTTCTCAACGTGAAAATTAATCTTTTCTGTCTTTGGGAAGCAACGATAAAATGGCTTCGAAACGGACGCAATAGCGACATCTGATATTAAATCCGTAAAATAGTTTCGAAACACAATTCAGATAACTGCCTTAATCTGGAGCCTTCTAAAAATTGCAAGACATAGCCAGACGTTGATAAAGATGTTAAAAGATGTTTATATCTAATTTAAAACTTAACGTACTGTATAGGTTGTTTTCCTTTGCATAGTTTACTAGTATTTCTCCTCAGTTATTTATTTCTCGTAATCCATAGGGTCCTATTACAAATTTCATTCTGGTTTTCTTCTTTCCCTATTCCTGGTCTGTATCATCATCATCATCATCATCCACTCTAGATGATATACTTTAGATGTTTATTATCTTGTTCGCGTGGTTTTTATGGACAACGAAACCGATGCCTCCAACTGATGTAGTTTTAGGACCAGTCTGATAGAATATATGCCCTGATTTCAGTGTTTTTAAAGTTTCACCTCTCTTTTTAACTTCGCTAATACTTATGACATCCCATTTAATTTTATTCATTTCAGTTTCCATTTCTGTGAATCTCTCCTCGGACAGTAGACTTCTGGCACTGTATGTAAAGAGTTATGGGATTTTTGGGTTTCCGTATAGTCAGCTTTTTGGTCTGTATACTGGTCATAAATTTCATGGTTTGTTGTTATTTATCAACCTTTTTCTTATTTTATCCCACCCAAAATATGCTTTATAATCTCTTCATCTTTACAGTTTTTCGCTTTCGGTTTTATCTAGTTTTTACGTCTCGAGCTATTACCGTGCGGTAGATTCCTGAGGTATTCTTGGAAGAAGTAATTTTATTTGTATGAAAGCGATAAATGTGTTTTCTTTCGTGACGAGATTTTGTTTATTTTTCGTTATTGTAGCTAAATTTAAGTCCATAAATACACTTTTATTCAGCATAAATAGATCGAGTGATACTATCGAAATGGTTTTCGAAAATCTTTTAGTTGATAAAGCGGAATATTTCCATATCAATGCTTAAAAACAGTAGGTTCAAGAAAGCGTGTTTTGCTACATTGTAGCAAGCAGTCGCACGGTTACACAAAATAAAACCAAGTCCGTGGCATAAATTTCCCTCTGCAATTCGTATCCTTCCCTTATTTACATAGCACGTTGTACACTGAGAGAAGCTTTGTCATTCTATGGTTTACGGATATTTGTAACCGTTCCGTTTCCGTCGCGTTCATGTTTTTATTTTTCTCATAAATAAGCTATACAAATAAGCTGTTATAAATCCCTATGAACATTCTAAAATATTCTTGCAATATTTATTAATAAAGAGGGATCGATTAATAGACCAGGCTGGATCTGTTTTGAGGTGGATGTGAGAGGTGGCATTCGGATTTTTGCAGAAAAAGTTGTGCGATAACTTCAGTAATAATAATTGACTCATCCTCACTCTCAAATAGGTCGGGAACAATAATAAAATATTTAAAAATGACTAAAAACATCAATTTTTGTCTACTTTCCTTACTTATAACTTTAAAACAATTCCGTTTTGAGCAAAGTCCTAATGAAATAAAATTAAATTTTCTATAAAATACGGCTGGTTAAAGATATTTTAATTTTCAAACAAGCCTTTTCTTATTCAATGTTTTTCAACCATTTAGATTGCACTTAGGACTTTCATAATTCGTCTAGAAAATTTTTGTAATACAATAAAACAGCTGACCAAATTTTATTAAAATCAATTTAATAGATTTCGCGTAATATATTGGCAAACTAATTTTTTTTTTAAATGAAATTTTTTAAAATCCTGTGCAGAAAAATTAGACTATATTCGCTATGTGCAAGTTCCGAAGAGCGACATCTAGTGGCATTCATCAACGAAGGTGTTAGCACTATTCATATTAAATCTTATATTAGCTGCAAATAAAGTGACTTAAAATTGTTTATTTAATACAATAATTATTGCAATATATGTTTGGAAAATAAGTTTTGGAAAATTTTCAATTGATTTTTAACTGTAAAAATTCGTAAGTATGCTTTTTGCGTTTAGATTTAATTATTTGACATTTAAAATTGAGGTTATGAGGTTCTTAAAAGGTAAACATTGTATGTAGTAAATAAAATTAATGATTAAACTTCAGTATTACTATTAATATGGATGCAATATTAAAATCTGGATTCCAGAAAGTAAATCATAAAATATCTTTTCAACCAACTATTATATCCACTGTAAAATACAATTAATAATTTCATATCATATCAATATTTTGGAACAACATTAAGACCAAATTTTAGACCAAATTGCATAATTGTATCTTTTATCAATCCAAACCTTTCAAAGAAACACATTACATTGGTTTAAACAGTGAACTTTAATTTAATGTTCACGTCAAACTTATTACGAAATTGGGCGTAAGAATGCAGAAGTTGGGTTATGTTGCTTACCTCTGCTTTAGTAAGATATAAATCCACTTTTCTCGTTGCATTAATTTGTGCTTAGAAGTTGGAAACCGATAAAACTTGAATTTACTATTTTTTGTTGTATTTTTACAATTTATAACACAGCATTTGCGAAATCCCGTTTTCTTCTATAACTACTTATGAAATATGCTAACAAAGTTGCAAGATTTCACCGCTGCACGCGCACGATCGTTTCTCGTATCCCCTCCAAGTACTTGCACACAGCGAATAGTACTTATAAAAAGCACTTTACCTATCTCACCTCACGTACTTTATGAAATTAAAATCGGAATATTTGAGCGGTCTCTTAATGTTTTAAAATTATAAACAATTTTTTGTCTTACAAACAAACAGGTAACTATTAGATCAAATTTAATTTAGAACACGGCGTTTTAAAAGACTTGGCAAGACGCTTGATTTAAAAGAAAAAAAGTTAAGTTACGAGCAGTATTTCCTGAGATACAACCGGTCAAAGTTGACAGGCATTTGTGACGAGGTTATAAACAATATGATCATAACTTTATCTTTTAGAGCTCTTTCTTATTAATTTTTTTTTATGTTTATAAGATTTATAACATATAATATTAAAAACCATCGGTATTGTACGAGAAAAATACCAAAAAAATTAAGTTGAAGAAAATGGAATTCCACAGTTCAAAATCGGTATACGTAAAAAAATCTTTTTAATTTTAAAATTTAAATTTAAAAAATTTTCTTCATTCTTTCTTCAATCCGTTGTAACTGAACAGAGACACCTAAAAAACGCATTAAAAGATGCTTTAGTTTGAACAAAGATAAAACATGTAAAACTGCTTCTTTTTATTACACAAGTACGTTTTTCTAAACTACACTTCAGCTACAAATTTCAACTAATATCGTCTTCGTAGAAGTTTTTAGCGGAAAACACACCTGCGCGATCACGACGAGATGGCGTTCACGATGGCGACCGCGATTGGACGCGTCTGAAACAAATAAGTGAATCAGTACATACTTGTCGCGACCTGCTCGCGATCAAATGAATTTGTGCAGTGTTCTGACGACAAACGCGGCGATATAATGAGGTTAGCGTTCAGAACGCAGCAATTTACGTTTATCGCTGGTCGCGTCGATGCAAATAAAACTGGTTATCGAAAAACTTTCGAAATTTCATCGAAACTTTTAAAATTCATTCTAAAATATGTATAGAAAGAGTTATCATCTCTACGAAGTTTTGGGTACAATTTATAAAATTTTCCTTGTTGCTTGAGCCTCAGGTTAGTGTCATCTCTCCTTTTTCTGCAAAATAAACTGCATAAATATCTGCATTTGTAAATGGAAAAAATAGAACGCCTAATATATATCATTAAACTTTTTTATCCGAACTAATTGTTATATACCTTCGAATTCGATTGAATTGTCTTTCTTCGTTCAGCAATACTGCAACAAGCATCGTAGGTCGCTAGGGCCTGATGTGTTCGCTTTCTACATGAACCGAGATCGCCATCTCCATCGTGGAGGCGATCGCGATCGTGGTCGCTTAGATGTGTTCTCCGCTTTTTCCGTGACGTGGAATCGTTTGTAATATGAACGCTAAGTTCTGCGTTTTTTAGGCATATTTCAAATGCCTCACATTTGTGGCCAAAAATCAAAACCTGAATTTCATGCCATAGACTTTCCAGTCGATACTATTTTATTGGGAATAAGCCACAACTGAAGGTTAACCTTCAATTGTGGCTTATTCCCAATAAAATAGTCTATACTAAAACCTGGTCTATAAATATACGATAACTATAGGCCATGTATACAGTAAAGGTTGGAGTGAATTCGTTAAATAAATTCGTTGATTAAGCCATTGGACAAAAAAAAGAGGACCCTTAAGTTAGCGGGTACAAATAAGCGGATTCCACTTTAACCTACGTAATCTTTTTTCACCCATTTTTCACTAATTTATTACCGCCCTAATAATTTTTCACCGCCAAACCAACCTTAAGGGGAGCGATTCTGCTGGCTTAAGGTTCAAGCTAGCAAAATTCGAAAAAAAACACTTTGCTTATGGCATATTTTTTCACCCATTTTTCACTAATTTATTACCACCCTAATAATTTTTCACCACCAAACCACCCTTAATGGGAGCGATTCAGCTGGCTTAAGGTTCAAGCTAGCAGAATTCAGAAAAAAACCATCGGCAAAAAGTTTTTTTTTCTCTGGCATTTTCACTATTGCGATTACCAAAATTGCTGTGGTGAATTCTGTAACAGTAATACATTTAATATTAAGTGAGAACAGTAGCGCTGCTTTTGGATTGTCAGTATTGGTACTATTAATAGAGTTATTGTATATGTATATTTATTAACACTATATATTGACGCATACTTGAAAAACTCACACAACTGACACTGGCCGTGTTAAACCACTGGCGTTATGTTAGCTCTCTTTTACTTTATCTGTGATACCTCGCTTTTTTAACCGCTGACAACCCTAATTTGCGACCATTTTTTGGCAGGAACCTTATACCTACCATCGTATTAAAAACATTAGCTTTAATATAGTTTTCCATTAATAAAATTGTATAAGTAATAATCCATAAAGATATATTACGATTAATACAAAAATTTTGCTGTGCATTAGTGCCATAGTTGAATGACATCAACTATGGCACTAATGCACAGCAAAATTTTTGTATTAATCGTAATATATCTTTTTGGATTATTACTTATACAATTATTAATGGAAAACTATATGCTTTTCTGTAAAAACAATATATTCTCCTTAATTCAAACAATTAGCTTTAATTTGATATAAAAAATATGCATATCCGTCATGAGCAGCGTATTTTATTTAAAACTAAATAAACGAAATAAAATTTTTGTTCAAAAATTAATTACCATTAATTGAATTAAAATTATTTGCGACCAATATTTGACTGAAAAACCTGTTATAAATGTATTTTCCTATTTTTAAATCTTTGTAAAATGTGAATTTGATTAACTATTAATTACTTATTAATGATCTATACAATTGTATGTATATACCATTAAAAAGAAGCTAATTAGACTAGTATGTGCAATAAAAATTGTAATTTGGGCCTTTCCTTACTTTAATAGAATAATATATACACTCGCGATCATAAAATCCGGGTCGCCTTGAAAATTTCAAGTTTCTGGAATATTTTTGCCTCTAGTGCAGTAATAACCTTTTCTTAGGCTAACGTATTTTTTATTTGTCATCAATGTTTGTTTTGAAAGAAAAAAAAAACGGTTTTTTATTATTTTTATTAAAAAAGCAGAAAACAAACCAAATTGTTGATAAAACAGGCATACGAAAAAAATGGAAAATACAGAACGTGGTAAAATGTCAGTGAAATTTCAATGACTAATATCGTGTATTGCTCTAATGACCTCTTGCAGACGACGGGGCATACTCTCAATTTTTCTCCGGATTACATGTTGTGGTATGTTATTCCAGTCTCTCACTAACAGATCGTTAAGCTCCTGTCCGTTGTTAGGAGGCGATGTTAGGGGTTGAATACGTTTTTTCAAATCGTCCCAGATATGTTCGATGGGATGCAGGTCCGGAGACCTAGCTGGCCAGGCCAACCTCGTCCAAGTATTGCATACTGATCGTGGCAACGTGCGTTCGCGCGTTGTTCTGCATAAAAACAGCGTTTTCTCCAAGCCTTGCCATGGTATGCATAACATGTTCTTCCAGAATCTCCGTAATGTCCCTTCGTGCAGTTAAGGACCCATTTTCGATGAAGAGTAATTCTGTGCGGAAGTCGGAAGATACACCTCCCCAAGCCATGATCGAACCTCCACCAAATGGCATTGTTTTAGCAATGCAAGCTTGTGAAAATTGTTCACCGGTTCTCCTCCAAACTCTTATACGTCCATCGGATCCAGTTAGGCAGAAACAGGATTCATCTGAGAATAACTTTTTGCTCCCATCGTTAATTCCGCTATGCGCGTATTGTCGAGCAAAAGCTAGTCGTGCACCTCGATGCACCAGGCGAAGTGGCGGTCCTGTAGCCATTACCCGAGAAGATAGTCCAAACGAACGAAATCTTCTCCTGGCTGTTGCAATGCTAACATTGCGATTTCGTACTTCCTGTAGACTATTTCGATACATAATCAAAGAAATACAAGAAAACGGTCATCTTGTACCGTGGTCATTCTTCTTCGTCCAGAGCCAGGTCGTCTGGATAGCAAACCCTTCTCCTGAAAGCGTTGAAGCACTCGTTGAACCGTAGAAAGGCTTACGCCAACAGTTCTTGCGACTTGCCGTTGAGTGTGACCGTCTTTCACAAGCGCAACAATTTGTGCCGTTTCAACAACAGTCAAGGGTATTTTTGGCAAAAAATAAACACTAATAATGGCACTAATAATCACTAATGGTAGCAATAATAAACGTTTGTTCGTTGCATTTGAACAGAAAGTCGAAGCACAAATGAGACATTTAAAACAAGCGGCAGTTACAGGTACCGTTCATTTTGGGAAGTGTGCGCTTTCCCGCGAAATCGGCACTATTGAAATTCTTTGTTGCAAAGAAAACCGTTAAGCCGACAAGAATTCCCAGAAACATGCATTAGTTTATATTTGTGTTATTATTAATTACGATAAAGCTCGTTAAAAATGAAATATCGGTGATTTTCAAGGTGATCCGGATTTTATGATCGCGAGTGTACATAGTCTAAATTATTGTTTAAAACTTAGAAAAATTTTGAAAAACGTACTATATTTAGAAGCAATATTTATATTGACAAAAAAAAATCATAAATACCATGCGCTAACATTTTCTATTTGCTACTTGTTAAATTGAGAACCAGCAGCGTCAAGAGTCTGAAAAATAGTAATTTAGTTTAATTATTGACAACTTAATGCAACATTTTTCTGCGAGTACTATTTTAACATTTACATTTCGCTCAATTGTTTTTGCAGGTTTCAGACGTGTCTGTTTTCGAAGTAAACATTAGATTCGTGGGAGGATTGTTGACGTGCTACGCCTTTACCGGCGATACTTTGTTCCGTGACAAGGCACAGCAAATTGCCGACAAATTATTGCCAGCATTCGACACCCCCAGCGGCATACCCAACGCTCTGGTTAACTTTAAGACAGGGGTAAGTATCTTTTTCCTTTTACTTTACTTTTAACTATTTTTTAAAATTAGTTTTATATAATTATATATTGCGGGAAAGGAAGTAAGAAGTAATCGCTGAATCAATTGCTATTTAACTGTTACGATTAAAGAAAAACTACTATCATTTTTTAACAGGGGTGTGTGTTCTCCCCAAAGTTGTTCAAAATCTATTCGAAAGGATAATTAAAAAAGTCCTTGAGTAGGAAATAGCCGGAATAAAGATTAACGGTCATCACATTTCACATTTTTAATATAATACATATCAGATACGCTGATGATGCCGTGCTGATAGTAGTAAATATCGTCGACCCTCATCAGAGATTACTGGGTAAAGTAATAAAAGAGGCGAAGGATTTCGTATATTACTGAATACAAAGAAAAACAAAGTGTTTTTCTACACCACTCATCACTCTGCACCATCAGTCTTGTAGGGTGTAGAGGTGTGGACTAAATAGGCAATGCACAAGTAAGAATAAGGCATTTGAGATATGGGCATATCAAAGGATGTGGAAAATCTCCCGGAAGGTCAAAATAACTAAAAAAGTAGTATTGGACAGGATGAACAAACAAAAAAGGTCGTATTGAACATTAAAATGAGAAAATTACAATACCTGCGACATGTTCCACGTGGAGATAAATATCAACTGGTACAAGTTGTTATCAAGGGAAAGATTAAACGAATTAAGTGTTCCACTTGTTGAATCTTTGACCGGCGCGCTATTTACTTCGATTCTCATGCAAATCTCAATTGAAAACAAATTTAAAGGCAATTTGGGCTGAATGAAATATCCATTTAAATGTTTGTTCCTTCTATTCTAAGAGACACTAGTGTTTTTCGCCGATTATGATAAACTAACGTTCGAATATATAAGTGGAACACGCAGAATTAAAACCTTATACAGAATGGAATTTGAAATACGTGAACTAAAACTTTATAAGTTTTATAAGTTTTAGTGTTATATAATTGTTATATTTATTTTTCTTAGGTGAGCAAAAACTATGGATGGGCTAGTGGCGGTTCCAGCATTCTCTCCGAATTTGGTACGCTCCACCTAGAAATGTCTTATCTTAGTGACATTACTGGAAAACCGATATACAGAAACAAAGTGGATCATATAAGAAAAGTGTTGCGTGAGTTGGAAAAACCGAAGGGATTGTATCCTAACTATCTCAACCCAAAGACTGGAAAGTGGGGACAACGTAAGTAAAAAGATATACATGATTATAATATATATATATATATATATATATATATATATATACGTTTGTAAAATGCCTGTTTTAGACCACATGTCCATGGGAGCTTTAGGAGACAGTTTTTATGAATATTTGTTAAAATCATGGATACAGTCGAATAAAGAAGATAACGAAGCTAGACAAATGTTCGATGATTCCATGGCAGCCGTCTTCCAATACATGCTTAAAACGTCTACCAATGGTCTTATGTATTTCGCAGAACTGAAATTCGATAGACCTGAACACAAAATGGACCACCTTGGATGTTTCTCGGGTAAGCAAAATCTGTAACTATTTTTATCATTTATTTAAATTTCTACTTATATCTTAGGTATTATTATTCCAATGTTTTTTAAATACTTGATATTCCAATCTTTGGTTTTGAATACTTAATATTGATTTACGAAGGCGGTTTCAATGTTTTCGAAAATATACAAGCTATACATAAGCGGCGTCTATATCCAAGTAAGACTTCGATTAGTAAGTCCCGGGCGTAACCAATAATTATCTCTAGCGGCGATCTACATTTGTGCCCCTTCCCAAGAAATCGAATTCTAAGACGTGTAGTGAATATCGCCTTATAAGTTTAATGAGTCACACCCTTAAAGTATTCTTGCGTATTATCCATTCCAGAATACGAGCAAAATTAGAACACAGCATAAGTAAAACACAGTTCGGTTTTAGATGCGGTTTTGGAACTCGAGAGCCGCTCTTTGCAATACAAGTCTTGATTCAAAAATGTCTGGATCAACAGAAAGATGTTTACGCCTGTTTTATCGACTATGAGAAAGCATTCGATACTATCAAACATGACAAACTCATAGAACTATTACATCTTACAGGACTTGACACTAAAGACATCCAGATTATAAAAAATCTATATTGGAATCAAACAGCCCACATGAAGAATGGACATATGGTGAGTGAAAACGTAACCATTTCTAGAGGGGTTAGACAGGGCTGTATACTTTCGCCACTGCTTTTCAACCTGTACACGGAACAAATATTTCTAGAGGCACTGGAAGAGTACAACGAGGGCATCAAGATTAATGGCGTACCAATAAGTAATTTTCGATATGCAGATGATACTGTTATACTGGCCGATAATATCGAAGATTTATAGATGATGCTAAATAGAGTAAATACAATTGGCAACCAATTTGGACTGAAGATCAATAGAAAGAAAACTAAATTTATGGTGATCAGTAAAAAGAACATTCAACATATCGACCTGAATATTGAAGCCGAACGTATTGAAAGAGTACACCGATTTAAATATCTGGGATATACAGTAAATGATAAGTGGGACCCAGATGTAGAGATTAAGATCCGAATTGAAATAGCAAGATCCAAATTCATCAAAATGAGAAAGCTCTTAAGCAACCGCCACCTAAGCGTTAACCTCCGATGGCGCGCCACGAAATGCTACGTACTCTCTACGCTACTTTACGGAGTTGAAGGGTGGACGTTAACAGCAGCAACTATAAAGAAGTTAGCGGCTCTAGAAATGTGGCTGTATCGACGCATACTGAGAATACCTTGGACAGACAGAGTGACCAACACAGAGGTATTAAGACGAATGGGTAAAGAGATGGAATTGTTAACAACTGTTAAAAGGAGGAAAGCATCATACCTGGGCCATGTGTTCCGTAATGATAAGTACAGTCTGCTACAGCTTATCGTGGAAGGTAAGATTGAAGGTAGAAGAGGTTTGGGTAGAAATGAGAAATCCTGGCTGAGAAATTTGAGAGAATGGTTTCAAATACCAGAAGCCGCGAACATAATACATGCGGCACAAAACAGAGAAACCTATCGTTTGATGGTCGCCAACCTTCGGTAGAAGACGGCACATAAAGAAGCGGCGATATAATCACTCCAACGCTTTTATAATTTTTCGATGTCGTTCATGTACAACGATTTATTTTCGTTTTCAAATTAGGCTTCGGTTTCGGCAATTACTTCCTTATCGGAGTGATATCTCTTACCACGGAACATTTATTAATCGGAAAAAGGGTGGTAATCACTAGAGCACGGTCTACATTTATTAAGTTGAGATCCTTGCTGTGCTGCAGTGATCTCAGTTTGGGAACCAAGATGCGAATAGTGAGGTGCTACGTTCTTCCAGTGTTACTGTATGGAGTTGAAGCCTGGACACTGACGCAAGCCACTGAAAAACGAATCGAAGCCTTCGAGATGTGGATATACAGAAGAATACTAAAAATATCTTATGTGGACCATGTCACCAACGTTGAGGTCCTACAGCGCATGACAAAAGAAAAAGAAGTGCTTAATTTAATTAAACAACGCAAGCTTGAGTACCTCGGCCACGTGATGCGGAACGAAGAAAAATATCGAATTCTTCAACTTGTTATGCAGGGTAAAGTATTTGGCAGAAGAGGACCGGGACGCCGTCGTATCTCGTGGTTGAAAAATCTCCGACAATGGTTTGGGATGACCTCAGCGGAGCTGTTTCGCAGAGCAGTCAACAAAACCATGATAGCCTTGATGATCGCCAACATCCGGACCGGATAAGGCACTGAAGAAGAAGAATCACTAGAGGCTAGATCGGGACTATGGGGTGGCTTTAACAAAGCAGTCTTTTTCTTTGCGATTTTGGTCTTTAAATGCTCCAATAAACCAATGTAGTAGTCGCTGTTGATTCTTTCTCCATGTTGACAGTATGCTTTTGAAGATTAACTCTACTGTAATGTCGATAATTCATTAGAGTCGCCATCTCATCGAAAGGCTCGGGACCTATTGACTGACATAATACTATTCAAACCCTGATAATAAAAATTACAGAAATTGTAAAAGTTGCTTTCATTACTTGTTAAGCAGATTGGTGGGTTGTAAACTAAAAAAACTTCATCGTTGCTCTTGAATTGGAAATATCTTTATCCAATGTTCATCATCATCAGTTGTGCAGCCTATAACACCAATTAAAAATGGGCCCCTCGTTGAGCGCCAATCTAACAGGAATTAAAAATAGGCGTTATGTGCGCCAATGTAACAAAATATTTGATAAAGTAACAAATTATGCAAGTATAGGCTCACAACATAAAATGTATTAGACTTAATGCAGCTTGGCTAGCAGGGTATGCCGGAGAATCGCCAATAAAAGACAGTTAATTAAGAATGAATGTGACAAGTTAATAGAAACAGAAATAAATGGATGAGAGTAAGAGTACAGAAAGGAGGAACTTACTACAGAATATTTTGGGTGCAATTAAAATATCAACGTTTCTTCCCAAGGTACCTACCCTATAATGCTGTATGAGTTGTTTGAAATTAATTTCTCAAATGGTAAAAAAATGAGTAAGTAATAAAGCATATATTATGTATAGCTGAATTTAGTTACTAATTAGTTAAGAGTATATTATACAAATACAACTTAACAGGTTCATTGCGTAAGGCGCGGATCCGCGTCCAGGCCGTTCATTCCTCGGTGCTAACGGCGTGGATCCGCGCTTTAAACATGACATCTATTTATAGTATGATATTTTATTAGCATGAGAGTTGTGCGTTTATTTGCTACATCAGCATCTAAGAGTAACATCAGGTAACGGAAGTTACGTCACAGTTGTCACTTTTATTGTTTCCTTTTATTCTGACACGTG
This sequence comes from Diabrotica undecimpunctata, assembly GCF_040954645.1. Taxonomy (NCBI): domain Eukaryota; kingdom Metazoa; phylum Arthropoda; class Insecta; order Coleoptera; family Chrysomelidae; genus Diabrotica; species Diabrotica undecimpunctata. Next base: position 31,401,074 of record NC_092807.1, on the reverse strand, counting down.
TTTGACTATTGTAATGATTGAGAACGTAGAACCAGGTTGTTCTTAGCCAAAACGTAAAAAAATATCCGTAAAATACCCTAAAAAGTTAACAGAAGAAGAACTTGAATACTTTTTAACACAATTAGATAGTGAAGATGAATATATTTCATCGGAAGACGAATATATTCCATCTACAGACTATGAGGATGGGGATGAGTTGGGTAAGTTGGAAACAAGTGAGTTTAAAAAAGTGTTAAATTTGTATTTTTGTAGGTGACGACGATATTTCGGGTATTGTGCAAGCCATGCAAAACGAGGAGGAACCGAATGAAAATTAAACTCCAACTGCAGGTTATGGGGAGAACCCAATGAAAATTTAAATCCAAATGCACGAAATCCAAATACACATGAATGGCAAAATGATCATGATGGAATGAAACAATTTGAGTTTATTAGATGTTGCAACTTGTTGGTAGAGCCACCACAAAGTAAGACACCTTTTGATTACTTTCGTCTTCTGGCGGAATGAAACTTTTTTTGAGCTGATAGTGACAGAAACGAATCTGTATGCTGAACAGTTATTTCTATCGGATGTTACAGAAAGATCTAGAGTAACAAATTGGAAACCAATCATTACCGAAGAATCACATAAATTTTTTTTGCTACTCTTACACATGGGGACATGGAAAACCAACAGAACGCAAGATTATTGGAAAACTGATAGTCGTTTAATGTAAAGTGTTTCCCAGAAAATATGATTAGAGACCGTTTTTTGTTAATTCTTCGGCGTCTGCACTTTGCCAAAAATCCAGAGGTAGGAGAAGTTATAAAGGACAAGCTGTACAAAATTCGTCCATTGTTAAATTATTTTAATCAAAAAATGAAAGACATATATCAGCCAGACAAAAATCTCCCCCTTGATGAATCAGTAGTTTTATGGCGTGGTCGTCTCTGTTTAAAAATGTATGTACTTACTGAACCTAACGGATTAATTCAAAATATGAAAGTTTATGCTGGTAAATTTGATACTACCGCCGGAACAGACCATTCAAAAAAAGTTGTCATGGAATTGATGCACAAACATCTAAGTGCAGTTCACTCGTTGTTTATGGACAAGCGTTTTTACATGAGTATGAACTTATTACAACTCTTATTACTGTTTGTTGAAACAAAGTTCTCAGAACCTGGCATGTTCCTATTAGATTACGTACGCAGTGAACCTGTTAACTTTACCTCCTTATAATTAGATGTCCCTACATACAAAATATAGTGTAAATCTCTCACCTATTATGTACAATTTAAAACTACGTTTAAATATGTATAATGAAATCCCTGAATATAAAAAAGTATAAACTTCTCAGCGATTATTACACAGTATACTATACAGACGCGTCTAAAACTGAAAATGGAGTCGGAGTGGCAATAATTAACAGTACAGAGATTCTCAAACAGAATTTCATATATTGCAACTACATTAAGGGGAAAACTCTATGCAATTTACACGCAGCATCCATTAGCGTTACTAATAAAGGAAGAACTAAATAAATTGCATACTAAAGATACATGCATCAAGTATCTTTGGGTCCCATCACATGTTGGAATAGCAGATAACGAAGCAGCAGAAAAAAATGCCAAAGAAGCTATAAACGACAACAGTATCCCCATATCACCCCAATCTGTAAGTATAAATCTAAAAAGCTACTTCATGAAGCACCTGTTCGAGAACTGGAACAATAAATGGAAATCCATATTATCAAAGCTTCAAGAGATAAAAAATAAGATTCCAGACGAAAGCAAATAATTATTTTCCGTATACGACTTGGACATACTCAGTTTTCTCATGAACATTTGTTTAAGAAAGAAGAACGCCCGATTTGTGATGAGTGCGGTTCACCCCTTATTGTAAAACATATGCTAGTGGATAAGTGCGAAAAGTTCCATCTCACAGAATTAATTACCATTTACTAAACAACCTTAAAGACATTTTAAATTCAAAAAACACTATACATAACCTACTTTTATTTTTAAAAGACTTTAATTTACTAAACAAAGTGTAATTAACTGTTACCGTTCTGCTGATAACCTTATAAGGTTAAAGCGGGTTTTTTGTAAATAAAAAAAAAGATCTGGTTACCCATACTGAAAGAAGAAGAAACGCTAATGAGGTAATTTTAGATCAGAAACATATTGTCTATAATTAACTACAAACAGTGCAGAAAGATCAGAATTTGATATCAATCCAAAGTTACAAGAACATCTCTCAGAATTTCACCTCAAAACGTGGTTAATACATATAAGTTCGAGGCCAAATAAGTCAACTGTCAAATTGGTATTAACATTCAGACCCGAGATAAAATAATATCTGAGATTATAAGAACATTAATCAGAGAGTATTGAGTAAAGTATGTTTGACGTAATGAAGGTACACGCACATACACAAAAAGGCAAAAACATATAAATTCACAAGAATATTGACATAATACATACATATATCCGCTTAAGCGAAAATATAATAAACAGAATAATACACATACAAGGCATCAACGTAATTGATTAATTGAATATTGTAAAAATACATATACTCAAATAAATCATCGTTATAAGGAAAATTTTAATGGGATATAAATTACTATTGTCAGCCTGCCACCTGTTTAATCGCATATAAATCTTAACATGACAAAAGATAACAATGTCGTTAAATGGTCTTCGTATGTACAATTTTCATATATTCTCGTATAAACAATATTTTCTAGTAGAAGTTTTCTACATTTGAATTTGCTTCAAAACAGAATATTCTTTCATGAATTTATTTTATATCAGAAGCATCCCTTGTTGTTGCGATTTATTTAAATTTTATTGAAAAGTAATTTCAAAACAATCGGTCATCTTGGAAAAATTTTAGGAGCTTCTAGGAATTTTTGAAACAGAAAATGATAGCTTTTTTGAACCATTATTAAGTTAAATAGGTAAAGGAACCACCAATACATTTTTTGAATAAATAATCATTTATATTTGAAGGGTAATGGAAAAACAAACGATGACCATTTTATAAGAATTTCACGTAATCAACTTATTATGTTGATCATATCAGTTCCAAACACGTGCTAAATTGTACAAGAATAACACCAACGGTGTCCAAATAACAAAACATTAGAAAATACCCATACTGGTTAAAAACAAACGTTGTTCACGCGGTACTGGTAAACAACCGACGTAGTCCAAAACTAGTTGCGTAGCAACGACGGTTAACCGAGCGTGACAATCTTTCTTGTTTGGTTCTTTTCCCGGCAGTTTATGTCTAGATGAGTTCGAGTGAAGGGTATTTGTGTGACAATCTGTTAAAAAAAAACAAGAAACGAAACAAAATTGGCCGAGCTGCAGATGTAATGAAAAAGTTAAGGTTGAAGTCTTACGGGTTAGGCGATAATTGTAAGTGTATAAGATTGAAGTATTTTGAAAACACTACTGCTCAAGAGAGGCAAAACATACTTAACGCATTCAACTAGAATCAATAGGTGCTCAAAACATTTATTTAGCTGGCTAGATTGCTGTATTTCCAGTTGTAAGCCGAAGGTCACGACAAATCGATGGAGAACAACATCATGATGCTACCTATCGCTACAAAGTACGAGTAAAGAGGGAAAACATAGAAAGAAATATCTGTCTGCAGTAGTGCCTTTACTCCAATACATGATATCACTAGATCTAAGTTGTCCATATTCAAACCTCACTGAAAACTTCCGGAATTGCTCCTGTCGATAAAAGAGGAAAGCATTCTTTGAAAAATCGTCAATTAACTTCTGATTTGAATACCCAGTTTCAGCAACATATTGCTTTATTTCGGCGCAGGTTGAGTCACGAGGTTGAAGAGTTGAATATTATGAAAAATGTTTCAAATGTTAAAAGAAATATTTTTAATAGCAAGTTTAACATTTAATTTGGATACCCTAGGGCAGATACCTGTAGCAAGATGAATGCAAAAATCAAGACCCTTCATTCTGTTAACGATGCGGCACATATTAAAGCTCTATCTATGGAAAATTGCACAAAACTCGTGCCAAGTTTTTATCGCAGAAAACTAGCTGCCCGAATAAAAACTAGGAGAACTTTTAAAAAAAAGTATACCACAAATTAAAAAAAAAAAAAAAAACAAAAGAATTAAGAAAATAAAAATAGAACAAAAAACAAAAAAATTAATCCAAAAAAGAACAAAAAAAAGCAACAAAACAAAAAAAAACAAAAAGAAAACAAAACAAAAAATAACAAGAAAATAATAAAAGAATAAAAAAACAAAATAAAAATATATCAAAACAAAATTTATGTATCTATAAAAATATTAGGTATATGTAGTACTAACATTGATAACTGATAAGAAGAAAATTTTGAATACGAATCTGCAATTAATAATAATTAAAATTCAGTCGATTTTAACAATAAACACAAACAAGTCTGGCTAATTGGCTCTGCCAAAGCCATTTTTCAGAAAAAAAACTTTTAAATATGAATCGTCATGTACTACCAGAAAAACATTTCGCTACCCAACATTAGCAATAACGATGTTTATTATTGGAGACAATTTTCTATGTTTTCGTTCAATATTCACGTACTGTCTTCAGGAAAATCCTGTTTTTTTACATATACTGAATAATTGCCAAGGAAGGAATCCGACGAGGTATCATCGTTTCTGTTCTTTATTTTCAATGAACTACCAACAGAAGTCCGTCATATTTACAATTTCTGCGGCTCAGCTGGTGGACAAAATAAAAATTTCACCGTTGTTCGGCTACTTCATTACATTGTCCACGATATAAAGCGTCTAGATACTATTCAAGTCACATTTCTCATCAGAAAAATATGGGCTTGATAAATTTCAAGACTAGGATGGAACTACCCGTAGATTGGACAAATGTTTTACAAGATGCAAGACAAAAGCCGGAACCGTTCAAATTATAGACGTGGACCAGAAATTAACGAAACAGTGGACTACTTTTGTGTCCAATAGCTTTGCAGCAAGTAAGAGAACTTCGGGTGATGAAAGAAAAACGCGAATTGATTTTTTACCGAACCACTTATAATGGCATCTGGGAAAGCAAGCAAATAACTAGTAGATCAATGAAATCTGTTGTTCCTAGAAAAATGAAAAATGGCGCATTTGGGCTATCAAGTCAAGCATACCATGGACTATTACCAATTTCCCAAGCTAAGTATAACGATTTACAAATGTTAAAACGATTTTGTCTTCCAAATGCTAAATATTTTTATGAAACAATGCTATACAAATGAAAAATCTCTATGTAAGCTTATGTCGAAAATGGACATCGTTGGTTTTTAATAAGTTATTTAATATTGTTCTGAAGCCTATTTTCTTGTGGCATTTTAAAGTAATTACTATTTAAATGGGAATAAGCCACAATTAAAGGTTAAAGTACGTTTATTGACGTTTCAATTTCCACTTCGGAAATCGTTCTCAAAATATAAACATTAGTAAATTAAACAATTTTTTTTTAATTTGTTTAATTTACTAAAGTTTGTATTTTGAGAACGATTTCCGAAGTGGAAATTGAAACGTCAATAAACGTACTTTAACCTTTAATTGTAGCTTATTCCCATTTAAATAGTAATAACAAGTTATTTGCCACGTTAACGTGTTTTTATTTGTTATCAACTAGAATCTAATAATCCTAAGTTTAATTTCTTTTGTTTAGATATTAACAAAATGTAATAAACTACTTAAAAATATTGGCATGTAGTTTTATTTATTTCTAAGATCGTAACAAGCGGTTTGGTAACGTTAATTAACTTTTCTCTAAGTTACTTTTGTGACATCGTTTGTTTCTTCCCCTTACCCCTTATTTTAAAGTTAAATATTCTCTTTATTTCTTGTTATTTTGTTCTTTACAATGTCATTTGTTTTAGCTAGAACCGCGATTAAAAGTTCATACGGAAAGAAATATTTGGTAAAGTAAAGCGACCTAACCGTGCCGTGCTTGTTTTCAAGCGTTGGCTATCATTTTATTAACAAGCTGATGAACTGTTTCTCGGTCGGTAGCTAGATGAAAAAATTCCTCGACCGTTCGACCTGTTCATTTTCTAATGTTACGGTGTTGCAAAATATATTTCTTGAATTTCCAATTTGACTTAGTGTGTTGATAAAGTGACTGTTGAAGACTGTCTTTTGTTTAATACTATTCTAGAATTATAAAAATTTGGCTAATATCTGTTTTAATTTCAGGTGGTTTACTAGGTCTAGCTTCCAAAACTCTCAAGAATGACCAATCGAATAAATATATGAAAGTAGCAGAAGAAATCACTCGCACCTGCCACGAATCCTACGATCGCACTGCCACTAAATTGGGTCCGGAATCCTTCCGATTCACTGAAGGATCTGAAGCTAGAGCACTAAAAACGTCGGAAAAATACTATATCCTAAGACCCGAAGTAATAGAAACATATTTCTATATGTACCGATTAACCAAAGACCCAAAGTACAGGGACTGGGGTTGGGAAGCTGTTCAAGCTCTTGAAAAGCATTGTAGAGTAGCTGGAGGATTCACAGGACTTAAGAATGTTTATGCAGAAGATCCACAACAGGATGATGTACAACAGAGCTTCTTTTTAGCTGAAACTTTGAAAGTAAGTGATTTTTCCTTCAGTCATTATTCCCTTCAGGAAATATCCCCTCCATTATTAATACACCTTCCACGTTCCGCTTTCAACGTCATAAATTTCAATACATTGCAGGCGATTTCACGATGTGCACTTAAAACGTTATGCTTTATTAACGAGATAAATTCCAGAATAAATGATTTTCACTTTGTGACGTTATGTTTACAAAAGGTAAGGCTCTATAGGAAGCCTGCACGCGTTAACCAAACGTGCATTCAACCTTAAAGGCAAAGTGAAATTTGCCAGTCTGTAACTGATGATGGTCGACATTCATTTTTCAAATTTTATTACGCATCTCAGATGAATCTTTACAGTGACACTTCTAATACTTCTTCATTGCTATGGTAACGATATTTTTTATTTATTAAGAACCGGTCTAGGCTAACAGGATATTACATAACTCTGTTTTAGTCCTTCACCGCAATTGCTAAAGAACTTTGAATTTTCAATACTGCCAAGCCAGCAGTATTCATGCTCTCTGTGTTCGTCTGGCTCCTCAGTCTAGCAGATCGGATCCTGCTGTGTTCAGTCATCGTTTCGGACCAAATAAAAACGTTGAAACTCTCAGAGTTTCTCAAAGGAAATGGAAAAGTTCTAATAACTTTATCAACTCGATTATATTTGTCATTATACAAAATATATAATTAATAATTATTTGTTTCAGTACCTCTACCTACTCTTTTCTGATGACAGCCTATTATCGCTAGACGAATGGGTATTTAACACGGAAGCCCATCCTCTACCAATAAAGGGAGTCAATCCTTTCTACAGGGAGTCCACACAATAGCACCGACTCTAAATTCAATTAAACGACTGATATATAGAAACAATTAATTAACTAATTAATTTATTTGAACAGATGAGAGAAATAATATATATTTAATTACGTTTAAACAATATACAGATCAGTTTAACAGTTCATTTATCAAAATTGATATATCCTTCGTAAAGTAATTCATAAGGGCCAGTTTGGTAAAACTTTTAGTTGATCTGTATATTGTGAACATCGACAATGTGTCCCAACTTTCAGGTTTAAATAGTTGTTAGTAATAGTATGACTAAAATCGTTATAACTCTAAAACTTATCCGTTTTCATGACATTTGCAGAGGCGTGTTAAATATTTTCAGATGTTTTAAAAATATATTTTAAATATTAGTCAAACGACAAATGCATCTATTATTCAAAACATTTTATTGTAACAGCTAATAACAGCTACATTTTATTGTAACTTAAATATCAATTATTTGAATTGTTTCTGGTTTCTTTTAGTTTAAGTGAATAATAATACTCTAAGACAAGCAAAGTTTTACCGGACATTTGGGACACATTTGTATTAGGTAAATAAAATATGAAGCGACTGGGGTCTTGTAAAAAGGGTTAAAATCTTTGTATAGTGAAAAGAATTCGGTGTGAGTGTGTTGTGAGTATTTCTGTGATCTTGAAACTTGATAGATAAAGTTGGAATACTTTATTGTAAACTTAGAGATGTACAGATAAATTAGAGCATTTAATCTGATAGCACAAAATACAAAATAGCGGTTTTCCAAAATTATTAATTCAAAATTGAATAATTTGGTGTACGTTTATTCAGTTTAAAATATAAACTAATAGTATGTTAATCGGGCACATTTTTATGTGTTAACCCCGGTGTCCATGGACGTCAAACGTCATAGCTGACATGAACGTGCGCATTAATTCAGTAAAAATTAATGCCAATAAGTTGGATACACACAAACACAATTATGATATTGAAGTTCGTTCAAACCAAAGTTATATTGTTTAAAATAGATTGCAGAAAATGCAACCCATGGGATCGCGCATAAAAAGAAGGCCTTGCTGTTAGCCCATAGCACTAAAAGGTAAAAATCAACAGATCCATAGTTTTTATTCTTTTAAAATTTCTTCAATGAAAGATTTTCTTTACTAGACATTTTCCAGATGATTCCGAAGCTCTTCGAGTTAAATTTCTTTCAAAAAGTTTGAAATATAGTTCTGCTGTAGGATGGAAAGTTCTTTCCCTGCAGTTATCCCAAATATCATAGGCTGTGATAATTTGAGAGCATTAATGTCTAGATATTACCTCCTCGATTAATTTTAAAGTTTCCATGTATTTTTTCAAAATTATCCTTCGTTAGATCTTCTCAGTATGAATTATTCTGTCTAGTTTTAATATTACCAGGCATAGCCATACCAATTAGGCTATTTACTCAATATTATGTGTTTGATTTAAAAACCATATAGTCCTTCTCTATTTTACTATTGATCGAAAGTCTCAGCCTATTTTTAGCTCATAGTGTAGTTACACATTTTCCTCGCGGAGTAGCAAGACAAGCAGAGAAAATCAAAAGTTAAAAAATCTTCCGCGGGGGGGCATGCTCTCTATGTCAACTGAATATGGACGAAAAATCAGACGCATGCGCGCTAGAACTATGAACCTCCATGAATATGGGATAGTATTGTCACAAAACTACGGTTTGGTATCTTACACATATTTTTGTATGTTTTTATGCTAAATATTATAATATGTAATCCAATGTCATCTATGGTTATACATACTAATCAAACATTTTTTTTCATCGTGCGAAAAATCTAAATTTTACATATTTTCTATTTTGTGCTGCCAGAACAATTTTTTTTTGATTATTTTGTTGCTTTGTTATTAATTTGTTACTGAAATTGCGTTTTTTTTTTATTTTTTAAGTAAATTACCAACAAAATTCCACATTTGAACAGATTTATTTACAGAAATCTCTCATTTTATTCTGCATCAGTTGAAGATTGCTACATCTGACTATCTTGTAATATTTTTCAGTTTTAGTGATATATAATGAGAAACTTCTGTATAATATATATTTGAAAATACAGTCCAATGTTTAGTAAATCACCGATTTTGTTTATATTTTTTGTTAACAAATGAACCAGGGTCCAATAAAATTGATCAGTACTTTTTATTTTGAATAATAACAAACATTTCCTACATTTTTCCATACCGCACAGTATTAATATAATTTTTAACATTTACAGTGTAAATATTCCACTATTATATACATATTGTGTAAAGTCATGACTGTTATTACCTGTATATAGTAAAAATTTCATTTATACATGGTAGTTTTGCATCAAACGTGAAAGAAATATACAGTGCGCGTCGGTAGTTCGTTCCCCCAACTATTTTCTAAACCGTAAAACTAAATTAATAAATTTTTGGGCAACTAAACTAATACGCCTGTATATTGATTTAATGATGATTAGTGATGCGGTCATTTAACATGGCAAATAGTATTTTGAATGGAGTTTGTAAGAATACGCCACTAAAACATAAAAACAATGTACGTATGCCTTAGTTCAGTTATCCAAAAATCTATTAACTTAGTTTTATGATTCAAGAAAATAGTTGGGGCCTAACTTAGACGGGCATGATATTATACTCGGAAATACTCGTATCTTCTACTTTTTTCTCTTTTTTTTCTATCATGAAACACAAAATGGACAATTCTTGGGAAGTTGGACACTGATTCGGGTTTCGGATTATCCTGGATGACAATAAACTGCAATCTTCAAAATTTGTCCACTCAATTCCTTCTTAAAACCATGTGGACCTCTCAAATGGTTGGAAACGCCGTCTTACAAATCTCCCACATAGGGCACAGCACAACCAATCGGTGATTAACTCAACAAAAACTGAAAAAAAACGATTTGAAGAAAAATCTGGACTCAAACAATAACTGACTGCTTCCACGGTCGATCGTCGAGTGACATCATTCACCCAACCCGGTATAAACAAAGCATAAACGGAAATATTCCTGTTTACTTGATCCGCAAAATCTGTAATAGGTGGATTCAACATCAAAAGAAATACCCGTCTGTGTTATATAAACAAACTAAAAATATTTATATTATCAATCTCAGCGACGCAAACAGATTGAGAATATTTTTCGGTGTTTTAATACATACGAAGGGAAATCGAAATGCTACAGTTTCCAGGTAGGAGGTGCTGGTCATAATACGATTATAATCGCATATGGCTTTCATTCTGAAAAGCAGGAATATTAACAGAGTTAAAAAAGATGATGAAGATGTCTATGCGCGGGGATGCATTCGATCTCTTCAACCTGGAAATCTAAATGGGGCGACTACTCGCGCCAATGTTGCTTAATTCTTAAAGCGCGTGGTGAGTTCTTTGCATTTGATTCATACGTCTCGCTTTAGATGGGGCTGCAGGTGCAACGTAGAAATAATTTTCATTCAATATTTAATTTAATAGTTTGTGAAAAGTTACGAAACTACAACTATTTAAGCTAGCCAGTATTTGACATTTGGTCTTTATTGGTGTGTCTAAAGATTCTCGAATCTTCTACTATTCAAGCATAATATAACAGCAATAATAGATAGAGACTGTATTATGATCATATCTTCAGACTAGACACTGATACCAACGATTCAGTCTAAATAAGGTTTAGAATATAAAAGAAATTCTCGGTTTGCGATGTATAGATCACGCAATGAAAATGAACTAGTCGCCAAAACTCATATAAAACCAAAGGTCGGATGGAACAAAAAGGAGAGGAGAGACAGTGCAAAATTTAAAGACCAGATGGATGGAAAATTAAAAACATTAGGAGTATATGAAATTGGAAGAATAAAATGAAATAGAAACTAGTTTATCAATGAACAATACAAGATCAAAAAGGAGTTGTAGAGCAAGGGATAATAGTGCTAATTGATTATAAATATTGAAACAACTTTAAATTTATTTTTCTACTCGAGAAAAAAAATACAACAACTCAGGAAATAAACTTATGATCTACAAATATATACTTCTATATTCTACAATACTGGCATTTATTTGAGTTGCTCTATATTATTTTAAATAAAATAAGAATTTCAGATAGATTTTGTTTGTTTTTTTTTTGTTTTCGATATTATTAGTAGTAGAATTTTCGAAATTTCAAAATGCCGACCGTTTCATATTCAATGGCCACAGTCTAAAGATAAGATGAACTACCCCCGATAGTGTGGTAGTAATACTAGAGCAGGTAATTGTATTTTTCCACTTTCCAGTCCACTGCTCGAATTAATTTATTTTTTTTGGCATATGTCAAAAATATGACGTCATTGATGCTGTTCTTAAGTAACAATATATGCCAAATGATACATCATTCGAAAGCTCTTGTGTCACTCACTCACTGTGCTTATATATAGTTGCACGATTCTATCTTGCCGTTTTAAAATAGCGGCGATTGAATTATGACAATTGTCATAGTGACTTCCACTGTAAAAATACCTTTTTCTTGTTTCTAGAAACATACTGAGTGGTAAAAAAGCTGATTTCAATTGTCAAACAAAACACAAAAGAATTCTATTAGGTGGAAAGCTAAAAAAATAAATCGACCTGTTCGAGCGTTTGCCGTAAAAGTTTAAAGCTACCAAATTATTAAGGGTGGTCTAAATCTTTTTCATATTCTAGTAGAATCTAGTAACATAGTGAGTAAAACAAGAGCTTTCAAATAAAATATTACTTGCCATATGATTCTATGTAAAATAATTTTACAAAATGGCGCCCGTCCGTGATTACGTTACTAAAACATCGTCAAAACAATCTACAGCTTCCATTAGAGTTAACCATCTATTTAGTTTTAATTTAGTTAAATTGTTAAAAAAATGGTTTAAAAAATTAATGGGCGGGGGCGAACTTAAGACGTACTTTGTATAGAAAAAGAAAAAAAGACAGTATAAGGGTATTTTTCTCCCTAAACAGTTCTTAAGCTTGTGCATTTGAAAATCTTCGAATTTTAACATTTGATCGCATTCATATCCATGTATAAATAAATTTATTCCATAATACCTAAAGACTAGTTGCCAAAAGTGACAAATTAGTATTAAAGCAACGCATTTTAGATTAATTCAAACTATAATAATAGTGTAATTCTTATGAATTGTACAATCTTGTAAGGTGTATTTTGTTTAATAGTAAGTATCTAATAGTGTGCAAACGGTTCCTACATAGGGCATGGTGCGTTGTTGCCTAAAAACCAAACCAACATGACGTTAACGTGAGTAAAATGTACATACACGTATTTAGTTTTCAACAACATTCTAAAACTGTACAAATTGATAATATTCTTGTACAGTGTCGGTTTTTTGCTGGAACAAACCTAATGTAACACGTCCTTTGGCAGTTTTCCTGTTTGAAATTTGATATATTAATTTGTTACAATTTTTAAGTTTTATTTATTTTGAACTGCTTTAGCAGCTTTACGAGTATACCACTAGGGGTCAAAATAAACGTCAGATTTAACTAGCTAACATTGTCAAAAACTATGCGGAGAAATAATTGGAAGAGATAAAAAAAAGTTCCTTAAATCAGAAACAATGGTTGTGTTGTTTTAAGTAAACAAAAAAATTAATTACACTACATTTTGCGCACGTCATATTTTTGGTGATGTACGCCAAATACCTTCTCAAACTACTGGACTTCTCTGACCAAGAAAACTAAGATACTCGACATTCTTTCGGTGTCGGATCTACGAGTTCTCAGTTACGAGTCGGATAGACTGCCCGCCACTGGCTGATTGTGTCCTTTTAAAATCGACATGAAGAAACTTAATCTGCACCATAATTGGTGTTGCTGTATTTGATAGTTCCACCATTAAGACGAAAAATCTCCAATGACGTATGTATTGGGAGATGTTTAAGAAGAGGTGATTTGTTCATTACTTCAGTACTTAAATTCTAATACTAAAGAGAAAACTATATTTGCTCGTCTTTTAGATTTTCACTAGGATGTATTCGTTGCTGTAGCGTTTTATTTAATATGAAAAGACAACACCGGTGTTAGATGAGAAACAAGACACGATACACAATAATGAGACGCAAAACAAAGCGGGATACATTTAGTTTATTTAATTCTTTCAGTTTCATACTTTATGTAAATAACGACTTTATTTTTTAGTATATATTTCTATATATTCAACAGATGTTTTATGTAATCAAAATACTGCTATTATATAAGTAATAGAACCCTTCCAACACCATCTGTCCTTTGCAACGGTTTAACTACAATGGTTTAGCGGTTTGCAACTTTTGTTTTTTAGGCAACGTGCAATTTTCAAATGATTATTCATAAAGTGGTTATTGTGTTTGTAAATACTATTTTATTGTTATTTGGTTGTTAGTATTTTTTACTATTTTATTTAATACAATCAAAGAAATTTTTGACACAAACAGTTTTAACGATTGTATTTTTATTTCAACTTTTAAGAAGCTATTTTTTCTGACAGCCTATTATCTTTGTTTGGGTTAATTATCTATAACATTTGGGTAATATACTTTAAGAATAAAATAATTAATATTTTGATTCATTCATATATTTATTTTCCCTATCTAGTTACCTACCCATGTATGTGGTTTATGTTTAGATGAAGGCATACCATTTTTATATTATTTTCAATTTTGAGTTTCATCTATTCTTTCACCTATTTAGGATTAACTTGGCTCTTTAAGTAAATTCATCTCATTTAAGTACATTTAACTATTTTTTCTTTAACAGTTTTAATTTTAGTAGCACTTGGGGCCATTTACTTAAATTTTTCTTTAGGAATATATGCAGTTTAGTTGTTAACTGTTTCCCGCGTTACTCAGTGTAGATAAGACAGGCGACTAAGAATGACAGCGTTAGCGCAAATCTGATTTAATATTAAGCCATGCATGAAAACGTTCCAATCGTGAGCTTACTGCAAAAGTCCCGTTATTGTTTGTTCCGAGAGAATTAAGTAGTGTCTCGTTAAAAATAAACTATTGGTTTCTTTAAATTATTATTAAAAAAAATTGAAGTTTGAAAGTTGATATATTTAGGCAATAAATATTTTGCTCACAATAATAGGACTTCAGGGGAAGCTAAAAAACAATAAAAATATAGGTCTTGATTATAATATAAATATAAATGATCTTGACAGAATAAAAATCGTAAAAATGTATATAACAGTTTAATCTTAAACTAACAGAATAAACATTTAATTGCAAGTACTAACAAAATAATTCAGTCTTCAATATCTTCATTACTGTTGGTTGAGGAAGGAAATTCATCTAGAGCTGATTTCGATGGATGTTGGCAAAAATTTCTACCAACCATGAAATTCTTCTGGGATGTCGCCTTTACGACACCGTTGCAACAGACTATTTTTTTCTTCGCTATTGGAAGTACTTATGAATACAAATTTTGAAGGGATATTTCTTCAAAAGAGTTTGGAGGAGTTTTACCAAATACTCAGTACTGGAAAAATTTTCTTTATCCGCACTCTCACTGTCTGATGAAGGTTCCTAATGTAAATCTTGAATCCGAGTCAAAATGTCGTACTTCAGGAATAGTCGTGAGATATTTATCTGAACACTGGGGAAATCGAACAACTTGGACGAGCAAGATATTCGTTAATAATAATAATTACTTGCAGATATTAGCAAGAAAACATTATGTACCCCCTTTAAAAAATATTTTAAAATAAAAATGTAATTTTCACCAAACATAACCTCACTTTTAGAAAAATTAAAAATAAAATTCACTATTAAAAACATAAACAAATTGTCATTAAAACTATCGCCTGCTCCACACATGGGGGCCAACGTAGGCCCCAACAGCGTTCGTCCAATGTGTGTACCGACAAAACTGTGTTGGGGCCAATGTTGACGCCGATGTTTTTATGACTTGCTTCAACGTTGGGAGTTTTCCGTGGACTGTCGGTTTTTGTGTACACATCAAAGGGAAATACTGGTATTGCCGTTGATGCCGACCACACATTGGCGCTACAGCAGTGTTTCAATCGGCGTAGAATTATGCTATTTGCGCATAATTTAGTTGTTGGCGCGTAATTTTCGCATGCTGCATAAAATTAGATACCTAATTTTGCACAATCTAGCAAAGCAAAAGAAAATAAAGCAATGATAAGCCACAATTTATAAAAAGAGTCCTCGTCTTCTTTTTTCTTTTAATACGCTTGTGCTGCCATTTTACACAGCATTCTTTTTAGAAAATAAAAATTACTTTGTCGGAGAAAATTTCTAGTCCATGACGGCATTAAAAACAAATCGATCGCTTAAAAATCGATCTTCGGCCCCCTGAGCCACCTCCGTTGAGTTGTTTAGGATTAACACTCCGATTCACGTCGGTGGTCTATCAGAACGGGGTTTATGCTCAAAAGGCTATTTCTGCTATAAATAAATAATATACATATCTGTTTTTTTCAGTACCTTTTAGGCACCTAAAAAAATGTACCTATCTAAATATTTTACAAAAGTATATGCTTTTAAGGCACTAAGGGCCTGCGTAGCGCAAGCGGTAGGATGCTTGCCTCGCAAGCCGGTGGTCCGGAGTTCGAATCCTACCGCCGGCAAGAACATCTAGACATTTTAAAATGTCTATAGGCCCCAGGTCGACTCAGCCTGAATAAAAATGAGTACCTTGGGTAAAACCAGGGGTAATAATAGACGGTTGAAGCGTAGCACTGGCCATGTTACCTTCCTTGTATACCGTAGGCCCTAGATATAGCAGACTACCCTGCTATACTCCCAAAGCCGCGACAGCGGTATAAAACGGGAGACTATTACTATATGCTTTTAATTTTGAAATATCGATCATTTTGTCCTAATAGACCACCGTCGTGTGGTCATGTAACTTTTAAAATATGTACTTCCATATATCGGCTGTAGATAAAAGTCATGTTTGATGCAGAAAATAGCCAAAATAGAAGGCTAAGAAATTTGGGAATTGAGTTAATAAAAGAATAAATGGTATTCAGAACCTCCACGTCAGGTTCACACTCATATATTCCGTCTGCAGTTGCCAAATACGGCATTACTATAGATCTAGTAGCTTTAAGTAACACTGTAAACAAAATGACGTAAAATTCGGACAGACTGATATCGCCCCAATACTCAACCCAATGTGTAAATGCCTCACCGAACGTGGGAACATAATTGACCCAACGTTGGCTCCAATGTTGGCGCCAGTGTTGGATCCAATGTGTGGAGCCGGCCTAAATCTATTCTCCGAAAAACATTGTAATAAACAGCAGAAATCGTGTAAAATACCTTAACGGTTTTTAGCTGTATTGCGTTGAATCATTTTGTTAAACATATTTCTGTAATATCGGCTATCTGATTTTTGTAGTATCTATTAGTAGTTCGAGTCGCTATTATTTTACAATGTAATAAACAAGGGATTTTTGTGAAAGAAAATTTTTTGTTTACAAAAAATAATAAAAGTAAGACCCATTTAAAGCAACTTAAAGAATTTTTCGTGTATAAGACCGTGTCAAAGGTAGTTAGTATATTTTGGTCGCATGTAATATGAAGGTTTAGAAAAGTGCTTTCACTAAACGGGTTTTATCAGTCGATAATGTATCTCTTTCTAATACTCTCTATGAAATAACCCGAAAAAGGACCAAGAATGTACACTTAACGGATGTACTAAACGGATTTTTGCAGTAAGCCCACGCAATTATGTATTCGAAGAGGTAAAATTTGCTTTTTCAAAAAGGCTTGCGATTTCAGTTTCTTTTTGTTAAATAATTGGTCTGGTTTTGCGCTATTAATTTTTCTTTTAGAAAGTTGAATAACGTTTAATCTAGAGTGATGTCTGCAAATTAACTCACCAACGCGGATAAACCTCTAAATTATTGGTCGATACCTAGCGAACATGATTCTAAAACATCTCTTATAGTTTTTTCAGTGTATCTATACATTTTATTCTTCGTATGTATGTTTTTATCTCTATTTATTTTTGCGTTTTGTCGAACAAAATAGTTCACTAAATTCTTCACGATATTAATAAATGCTGCATCTGCATTACTAACATTTAATCAAAACCTCAGAGAGTCGTTTTAAGTCCTTGTTCTAGCGCTGGGCCGATTATCAGGCTGACATTCAAGGAATAGCTAGACAAATATTCGGTTACCCACGGGGCAGTGTCGCATGCTTCGTAGTTGCATTCCTATATCATATCAACAATATTGAAATTCCAGTTTTTCAGAAATTACGTTTATGCGTTCATTCATCCAAAAATTATATTTAAATACAAGGAAACAACGAAAAAATACTTTATGTAAATCTACACAACAAAATGGGAATTTTTCAATAAATAAAAATTATGAGTAATTTAAGAGAATTTAAGAAAACATTAGATCTTAATTTTATGCACAATATAAATAAAGCACATTGGATTTTTGAAAATATTTTTTTACAAACTCTTCTTGTTCTTCTAGTGCCGACTACACTAATGAAGGTTGGCTATATCCATTGTATATTCGTCTCTATCTTCTGCTTTTCTTAAAAGCGTCTGTGTGTTTAACCCGATCTAGTCGCGCATATTTTTTCTGCCAGGATATTTGTCGTCTACCAGGATTTTTTTCCTTCGATTTTACCCTTCATAATCAGCTGCAACAACTCGTATGTTGTGCCCCAAATATGCTGTCTTTCTTCTTTTAATCACAAATTCTGTCTCTTCCCATTCCGTGTAACACCATTTCGATCGTAATATGGTATTTTCAAAGTTCTACTAAAAAGCCACATCTAAAAAGCTTCCAGGTTTCTCATTAAGTCTACATTAACAGTACAAGCTTCGGCCCTATAAAGAAGAATAGAGTGGAGATATCATTTTATCATCCGATATCGGATTTGCAGTTGAATATTTGGTTACTCAGAAATTTCTTCATCTTCAAAAAGGCTGCTGCTGATTGCTCTATTTTTGATCGAATTTCGGATTTAGATCTTCATTAATCCAAAGTCCCAAGTATTTCGTTTTATCCACATGTTCAATATCTTCATTTTTTCTTAGGATCCTTGTTATGACTTTACCCCTTTTACACATTATTGTTATTTATATTTTCACATCATATATATTCAATTTATATATGCATCTTGATCCCTTCTGTATGGTTTTCAAGTGCTTGTGTAAATATCTCTTCGGAGTATATAATAAATAGTAACGGTGAAAGTCCACAGCCTTGTCGTACTCCTCTACTTATCTGTTGGGCATTCGTGCTATTTTCATCTGATGTTGCTAGAGCCTCTTGGTTCCAATACAGATTTCTCACTGTTAATATCCTTTTTGTGTAGTCCTTTTCGCTTTAGACATTCCATGAGAAATCTTTCTCATAATCCGTAAATGTGACGAAAAGATCTTTTATTTGCTCTCGACATTTTTGAGCAAGAGTTGTGAAACTATACAGAGCTTCTACTCTTCTGAAGCCATTACGAAAGCCAAACTGTCTATTACTCATATCCGCTTCACACTTTCTGAATATTTTTGCATGTTTAAACTTTAAAAATGTTTTCAATAATTGTGACATTAAACTGATTAATCTATAGCCATTACAGTGTTTGGGGTTCTTAGTTTTTAGTAGCGGAACAAAGGTCGATAGTAGCCATTCTGTGGGTATCTGACCAGATTTGTATATGTTGTTAAAGAGGATAGTTATTGTGCTTCAATTATCTTCCTCTATAAGTTTAATCAGCTCGATGTAAACTTTTTCTGGCCCAGGGGCTCTGCCAGATTTTGAGTTGTTAATAGCATGTTGGACTTCTGATTTCAATATTATTGGAACTTCCTCGCCACCAATTTGTGTTGGTTCTGTTTTTGTGTTCATGAAAAGATCTTCAATATATTTAATCCATAGTTGTTCTATTTAAATTGGGTTATTAATAGGTTTATTGTTTTTGTCAATTAATCGGTTAGGTGTGTCTGTTTCTGTAAATTAAAATGATCATGATTTTTATGCAATTCCTCCATTTCAATGCATGTTTCCATCATCCACTTTTCCTTGTCCTCTTTTATTTTGTTCCTTATTAATTTACGTTTTTCTCTGTATTTATCTGGGTTTTGTTTCTATATATTCTTCTTCGTTCCATGATTTCCAGTATTTCTTGAGTCATCCAACGGTTTGGACGTTCTTTTTTTTGTAGTTTCGTTTAGTGCCTATATAACAGAATCTTTAATTTTGCGCCACATAATGTTCACATTCTCACTGTTTTTCATTTCTAATGTTAATCTTTTTATCTCTTGATTTATACAAGTTGAAGCTTCAGCACGTATTTCATTTATGTTAAGCAACTCAGTATTCATCTTAGAACTTTTGGATTTTATTTTCTTTTTTCCTCAGATTTATATTTGAGACAAGGAGGTTATGGTCTGATGGGATATGTGCTCTAGGGTAAGTCGTACGCTTAAAATGGAATTTATAAATCTGTGATTGGTTAGTATATAGTCGATGTGATTTCTAATGCAATTTTGTTCATTATCATGTGTTAACCTCCAGGTATACAATCTACGGGATAATCGAAACCATGTTTTCATAATCGCCAGGTTTTCTTCTGGACAAAATTGAACCAATCCATCGTATCTAGCATTTCTTGTTCCTAAACCATAATCACCTATTATTTTGTTCACGCGGCCTTTTTCTATCTTTGCATTCAAATCGCCCATTATTATTGTAATTTATTCCTTCCTGGTGTATTATAAAAGTTTTTTGAGTTGTTCATAAAAATGTTCTATTTCAGCTTCTGATTTATATGCAGTTGGAGCATGTACTTGCACTATATTAATGTTCGCTGACTTACAGGCTTACAGGTTCATCTGCCTTTGGGACCAGTTGGTCAGCTGGTGACAATTGCTTATACCGATAATCACTCGGTGATTTTTACAAGCGGTACAAATAGTACACGAAACGAAAGATAAATGTAAATTGTAAATTTAATGTTCTACGTGTCATTTCATCAAGTTTTTACATTTACACTTCGAACAGCCTGAAATAGATCTTGCTTTGTGCTTATTTCAATTATTGGGCTACAATTTCCGAGACTAAAACAAAGATTTTCAGTAGTGTTGAAATCTAGATTTCGTAGGAATTTGTCTTCCAGAACCATATCCTCAATGGACATTGGTGATCACTCCGAATACACTCAAATGTCTGATATTTTAGATTTTTCAGCCAAGGGATATATCCTCTCTTCTTACCTTTTAATTTACTTTGCATTATAACCAAAGGATGTACTTATCATTTCTTATCACATGAACAAAACAAGTTTTCTATGTTTAATAGAAACTTATTGAAGATAATATTAAAGACCCCAACCAATATTCGAATGTGCGCAGAAATTTTCGCGGATGTATGATCCAGATATGGAAACAATATCTTTTGTTAGACTTATACATTTACAAGATAATATCAATGGTTCAAAAAAGCTTTTGATTAAATTAGTTGCTGACAAAAAAGACTTTTTTCACATTTATATAATAAATAAATATGAACTTTAGCATCTTATTTTCTTCTCTACGTGCCATCGTCTACGTGGCAGAGATTAGCAACAATAATGGCTATTTTGTCCTTAGACACGGCTGCTCTGAATAGTTCGTTTGATCATTCTTACCAGTGCAGGTCTCAGGTATTGTAACTTTCTGGTTTGGATGATTTCTTTCATTTCCATTGTGATAAAGGCAGCTTATGTGCATGGAAAATGAGACTACAAGTTTTCACATACTATATAGTATGGTGGTGCTGATATTTTTTTATTTTTATCTTATAAACTATATTAAATGATCTATTGAAATCACCTAATTATGCAATTAACTATTTTTATTGAGAATTAACCACAATTTTCTATTAAAATATGTTTATTTTGACGATTCGATTTCTACTTCGGAATTTCCACTTCCATTTCCGAAGTGGAAATCTAAACGTTATAATAAACATATTTTATACTAAAAATAATGAATCATAGCAAAATGTCACACGAAAATAGCTTCAGAACAACACCTAATGATGCGTTAGTGTGTTTAAGCTGTTTATAAAAAATAGGTTGTTTTGGTAAAAGTTTTCACATTATATGCTACTGTAATAATGCAAACGATTGTGGAAACATAATTTTTATGGTTGATTGTTGTTCGTTTGAACTTTCCTTTAATGACAACTTAATATATAAAGTGTACTTAACATGATTTTAGCCATTAATTTTTAATTTTACGTTTAACTATCTTTTTTCTACAAACTATAGTTAAGACTTACGTGTCAAAAAGTTTTTTGATAATAGCCTAAATATATTCCAAGGAAAATTATTTCTGTCTAAAATTTTTTAATTAATTCTATTCACAAAAGTTGTAAATTAACGTAAGTAGGTAGAGAGGATATACAAAAATATAGTTGCTCAATTTTTTGAGTACTAGAAAAATATAAAAAGTGCACTAATTTTTTTAAGTATAAAACTTTAATTCGGTATTTAGGAATACTGTATTTTTTCTTGTTAAATCAATTGTTTTTGGTCTAATTATTTTACAAAAATCCCTCAGATGCATGAAATTGCATTGTACCTGGCGATCACTGTTTTATTAAATATTTTTTTAACTTCAAAACTGTTTTTAATTCAATCCGAACCTAATCCTTGATATACCAACTAAAGGTGGAAACCTATATTTCAGTATACTTGAAAAATATTATTTAATGAATGGTTGTATAAAGAAAATCCAGTTTATCTCATTGGAATGAGATGGGGACTACGTTGTTACTTAAAAAAGTTAAGTACTCATGAAACATGAACAGTTATTTACAAAAATATATATTAAATGATTTTTTCTGAATTTTAATACAGAAACAAAGATATATTATTTAGTTCACTGATCCAAGTCCGAACTGTCAACTAGATTTAGTACTATACAACCAAGAATTCTGGTTTCACAACCAATATTAACACGTTTACGGCGGCAGTAAATCTGTCAGTAACTATTTACTTAAGTTACGAGATCTCTGTGTCTGGTAACATTGTCTACTTTTCGGACGATACCAGACCTATGCGTCTGGTAAAAGTATATATGTATAAATAAACGTTTTCTATGACTTTGTATTTAAAATTACCTTGAATGTAACACTGACATCTCATAGTAAAAGTTTCAGTCCATTTCTGGCAGCCATATTACCAGATTACGATGTCCGGTAAAGTAGTTACGGTATATAAAACAATATACTGATGTGACAATTTGGAATATTCTACTTCTAAAAAATGAATAAAATCATCAATTTTTATTTGAAGTAATATTACAGTGTACAAAAATATATAATAATTAAAATAGTAATAAATAATACAATAAATCATAATTAGATATGTCTAGCTGGTTTATTTTCACAAAAAGTGTTGACTTTGGTCACCTTCTTGTCAGCTTCCTTACTTTTCATACAAACACAAATTTATTCACAAAAATGACAGTTACAATTTTTTTTTTATTTAAAGAAACAAAGTCGCATCCTCCCAAAGGTTATTAGCGACATTCCTGTAACATTTGTAATAATATTAAATTTAACATTTGTAACAATCAATCATTGTAACAATTAATTACAATTTGTGAACAATTAAACATTTGTAACAATTAATTAAGTTAAATTTTGTGTAACATATTTATACATTTTAAGTAACCAATAAATTGTTCGGAACTAAACTTTTGTTGAGGAGTGCTTTCAGGTTATTTGGCAAATTGTAAGACTGTCTTTGATTTACATATTTAGGACAGTATATCAAGAAGTGCTTTATACTGTCTACTGTATTGCATGTTTCGCATTTTGGAGGTTCACTATTTGAGAAGAGATAGGCATGAGTATACCTACAGTGTCCAAGTCGTAGATGTGGAATAATAGTTTGGCATCTTCTACTTCTGGCTGTGGAATTCCATGAAAAAATATCACTTTTGATGGTTATGAGTTTCGAACTAGAGTCATTGCACTACCGATTCCACGCACTTAACATCTTATTTTTGAAATAAACTTTTAGATCGCCTGCGATACTCCGACACTCTGTTTCTGATGCGTCACTGGTGATAGCGTTACGAGCATTATCTCCTTCTCCATTCCCTTCTATGCCTATATGAGATGGTATCCATAGGAAGTGGACTCTTCTAAAATTTTCTTAAGCTTTCATTAATTCGGCCCTGATAATTTTCTCAATGGGGTGTTTAGGGTATACATTTTGCATAGCTTTGACTGCGCTGAGAGAGTCAGAAAGGACTAGACAACAAGGGATGTTTTTAATATTTACTTGCTTGATGGCTTTGAGCAAACCAAATAGTTCTGCAGTATAGATGCTGGAATTTAGAGGAAGTTTAAATAGAAAAGTGTCATTTGGGGTTACCACTGCTACTCCAACGCCAAGTTCACCTTTGGATGCATCTGTATAAATTTTAATCCACTCATTGTATTGTTGATCTAGGATTGAATTTAGTTTAACTTTAAAAATAATAGGACTAGTTTCATGTTTATTATATATACTTAACGCTGTAATGACTTTGGGCTGTTCGATATTCCAAGGTAGATAGTTAAAGGTAGATAGTTATTGGTATTCGTTTGAAATTGAATGTTCAGTCTAGAGCTATATAATCGGATTCTCTCGTAATAAGGTTTGGGACAGTTACAATTTTGTTGAGAGCGTTTTTGTCAGTTTAAGTTTTGATTAGAGCGCTGAGTAAGTTTATTTTTAAAGTTTTATAGTCTTTTATAGATTATTATTTACAAATGGAAAGTTTATGTTCAAAATTAATTAATGTAGACCCCCATTATTTATAATTAATAATTTGTTAAAATTAAAGTTTATTTGGACTATTAACATCTAGAGGCAGGAATTTTTGTGTTGTGTTTTCGACAATAAAACTGTCAAAATATGCCTAAGGTGAATAAAAGGACTATAGAAATTTTTATATTTCCGATAATGACGTTTTCAAGCTCAGTGAATCAACTACGGATAATAAAACATATTTATAGTAAAATGCAGAATTCATATATGCATGTAATAAAACATTCATATGTGCATGTAATAAAACTTAATATAAAATACGTATTAATATTTAAAAAATAATTATGGAGTTTTGAATTTTAAGATAAATATTTAGCAATTTATTCACAAAAATGACAGTTACAATTTTGGTGAGAGTGTTTTTGGCAGTTTAAATTTTGGTGAGAGCGCAGAGTACTTTTTAAAATTTGATCAATATAAACTATTATGCTGCCCCCCTAACCTAAAAGGGCGTATCTCAAGGAAAGACAACTTTAGGGAATGAGAATTTTAGTAAATCCACAAACATCACTCACTTCCCCCCTTTCATTTACATTTGAAGACTACAGGGGAAAAACGCTATTTGACAGAGTATGATATTATAAAACTGAAATTGTCATGTACAGTAGGTAACAAGAGAAATTTAAAAAAAAAACAACCAAAGGTCTGGAGGAAAAAGGCAAAAACGCTGTAATTGACAAAATATGATTCTGATAAATTGATATACTGATAAACTGAGAATATGATAAAAATTCTTAAGATAAAAAATAAGTCATGTTTTTTTTAGCTGATCAAAATACATTCTTCCTTTTTCTGAACAAAATTTTTTTAAAACTTGGTGATCTTTGTATTTTGGCATTGGAATGGACAATGACGCATTATAGGATCGAGAAGGAAAAACGAATTTTTTTCTAGTATACGGTGGTTCCCTACCAGTCACTTTTTTGTTAATGACAGCAGAAACCATTGTTCCATTGTAGGTGTCTCTGAAATAAATTAGTCTGGGATATTTCTTTGAAATGCTTAATTCTCTTATTGGTCTAGTTTTAAAAGGTGCTTTTGTAGCATACATAGGTGCAAGAAAAGTGTCCCAGCTACTCACCAAGTAGTTACCAACCACTTCTACTTTATAAGGCGCTGATTTTTGACGAGCCAATCGTAACACTACTTCTCAATCTTCTGGGGTTTCTGCTGCACTTTTTTGGTTAACGATACCAAAATCTTTATCCGTCTCCATGTAGGAGTGACCTCTTATAGGAAAGGTCAGTAAAATAGAGTCAAATCTGTTTATTTTATGGACTAAATAATGTAGAAACCGGAATACTGTCCAATTTTTATTTTGGCCTCCACACGAATCACAGAAAATCACTAAGTTGCGAACTTCAGGAGGAAGCTGGATTGTCACATAGTCATACAGAAATGAGCAGACTTCATTGGCACCCTTTCGAGCTACTGTCTCAGGGTACGAGTACGTAACATCATTATCACTACGTCGACGGACATTAAAGGAGTAGAAAGACAACTCCCTTTTATAATACACGGCGTTACTCGTAATATTAGGCATTGGAAGGTTTTTATTACAGTCCATGGCTATGACTTCATATTCTTTTGAGGTCCTTGCTCGTAGTTTAGCTTTTGTTTTTCGTTTGTAAAATGTCTGTGCTTTCAGTAAGTGAAGTTTCTGCCCTGTTTTAAGTTTATTAATTAATTTTTCAACTTTACATTCCCTTATTTTTATTTTGGAAGCATCACAAATGCTGCAAGTGTCGGTTCTGGGATACCCAAAGGAGATATTAAAGCGCGTGTTGAATGTTTTTCTATATACTTCATAGCACACTGCTCTATTGTGATGTTTCTCAAGTAACATTTTGTACATCTTTTTAATGTTCAGTTCCTCTGGAAGGTACTTCCTGCTAGATTTTTTTAGGCTGTAGTGACTCATGCTCCCTTTTAATGATTTTATGTGATTTAAAATTAACTGCATAGTTTCTTCAGACATTTTATTGGGTCTTGAGCCATGTTTACCTCTATTGTCCTTGACAATTGTACCATGTTTTAGGGCTTTTTGTACAATTTGTAATCTTCTCGTGGATATGCCATGAAGAGCGACAAAAGCTTTTTCACAAACCTGAACGTCTTTTGCAGGTGATGTATGCCCCTCATCATTAGTTACCGCAAGGCGAATTCTGTAATAAAAAGAGCCATCTCTTACGTTGCAATTCTCTTCGTCTTTTCTTGGCCTTCTTGGAGTTACAGTAAGTATGACAAGGTGTTAATTGCAAGTAGTTACGAAGAACTTCAACGTCTAATTGATACGATTACCACAGCCATTCACGAATATTGACTGAAGCAAAACACCATAAAGACAAAGGTAATGGTTGTCAGTAAAACACCAATAGAGCCAGAAGTGGTAACAGCTTATGTAGAACAACGCGAGAGAGCCAACCAACAGTATCACTTATCTTGCTTGTAGTCTAAATGAAAACTGGGATATGAGCAAAGAAATTAGAATCAGTAACGAGAAGGACAGAGCTGTATTTTTTAAGATAAAAAAAAATCTAACTGGAAATGTAGTATCTCTTTGAGACTGAAAATTAGATTAGTAAGATGTTTGTATTCTCTACTCACTTATATATTATCCAAGCGGCTGGATACACTTCTCAAAAAACTAGAAGCATTTGAAATCTGGGTGTATCGGATACTCCTAGGAATTACTTGGGTAGAGAGAGTTTGTAACGAAGTTGTTTTGCAGCGGATCGGAAAAGCAATTATAAGTGTTCAGAATAGTTACAAATCACAAACTGGAACATTTTGGCCTTGTAATGCGTCACCCAGAAACGTATGAGATACTCCATTTAACAATACAAGAGAAGATAGACGGATATCCCTTTTTCTGAGCGGCTGTGAACAAAATTAATATAGACAAAATAGCCAACGCACAATAATCGTTCATGGCATACAAAGAATAAGATATTCCTTTGCTACAACTTACTTTTTTTTTGTTTCTTTTGTTCAATTAAAAAAAAATCATTAAATATACTTAATAATATTTATTAATTTATTGGAAATAATGTTATAAAATCAACAATCAATATGGACTTAATAAACAACATACCACATGGTATTTCTACTACACAAAATGAACTTGTATAAACGTCTATACAGTTTACTTCTTATTGCTGACAATTAGTGGACCAACGTTGTCGCCTTGTTCTTTGTTGTGACTGTTGTGACTACCATCACAATAGGGCCACTAAAAATAAAAAGGAATTGGTAAATATAAGGTACATAATTATTATAAACAAAAAAGATATTCCAGTAATTATTATTTTTAATATTATAAGCAGAAATGTAGTATTCCATTATTACAGTGTAAAGTGACCAACAAAGAAACATATTTTTTTACGCGTCGCTAATAATCAAGAATTACATATTCCCGAAAATCCATGATTTGCGCTATTCACGGTGTGTACAATATTTCGTTTTTTTTTTGTTTAATGTTTGTAGTACTGTTGTATTTCTGATATCTTATCTCTCAATTACATGTGATACATTTTTTTTTCTATATCATTTTCAAATAACATGATTTTTGTTGATGGTACAGATTAAAAAAGAAAGCCAGCTTACTTTAATAGTATGGAGGACACAAAAGATTTAAGTATCTTTAATCCATATGGAATATTCAGCTTGCGGATGTAAAGGTAAAACGATTTCGGGAACGCATTTCTACGTTCCTTTTTGACTCTTTACAATTGCAGGACAATAGGTTGATGGTTGATTTGTGTACTTGGCCTTATTTAGGCACGCCTTATCCGCTCAATGTATGAGTTTTAGGTTACATTGGTAGGACAGAATGATCTTCAGATTGTTGAAACACTTTAAAACTATGGAGGCTGTGAATTAATGTAAATTAATTCAAGAATTTTTAGAATATACTTATATCATGTACACATTAATGGTAGCTGTGGCTAACATCTCCCTATATGCAAGTATCATCAAGCAATGGAATTGCTTAATATTATCAAATCATATCAAATCAAAAAGTTGCTCAATTTGTATTGAGGTTACACAATGAAGCAGCCCCCTGGTTTTAGGGCTTGTATACAATCAAACCTGAAAATCAGAAGCTAGTTTTTCAGTATTTCTATTGAGCGAAAGTCATGTAGACCAGAACGGTCAATTCATTACAGTACCCTGTGCGGTGGCAACCACCTAAATAGCGTGTACACAGCGGTATAGAAAGCCAAGCGAATGACTACGACACTATTTTTCCCAGGATTAACATCACGGCTGAGGGACTAAAATGTCCCCGAGTACGAGCGCTTCTTAAATGTGACAGAAGTGCGAGGAGAAACCGATTGACCAAATTTGATATCGAAATGAGTTGTAGCACATGGAATGTGTATCATTCAGGAGAAGACAGCACCTATCATCATAATGGCAAAGAATATAGACGCTGTCTATCTTCTTTGATAATGGTGTAGGATTCATAGTGTCAAGAAAGGTTAAAAATGTGTTAGCGCGGTATGTCAGGTATCTGAATGAGTTATAATGATTCAGATGAACACGAAACCCAGAAACATAAATTTAATACAAGAGTATGCAACGAGAGCGGAAAGTAAATTAAATGAACTTGAAAAGTTCTACACAGATGTAAAAACTGTTACTGACCAACTCAAGACTAGAGATCTGAAAGTAACATTATTGGAGATTTTGGACTGGGCGATAGAAATGAAGGGGGAGACTATTTCGCAGATTTTTGCAAAGAATATGATCTATGTATAATGAATGCCTTTTTCAAACTACCTAAATGGAGATTATATACGTAGAAATCTCCACAGATACCGTAAGTAATATCGTAAGAAATCAAATTGACTACATAACCATAAGTGAGCGTTACACAAACGTAATAAAATCTGTAAAAACTTTTCCTGGTGTCATTGTTCCATCTGACCAGTCTGTTGTTGGCCGAATTAAAATTAAAGCTTAAACGGATAAAACAACAGCGATCTTCTAACAAATTGGATATGGATTTTATTAGAAACAAGTCAGGTGATTGCAAACAATCTAGAAAGCAATTTTGAGAATAACGAACAACAAGAATCCATCGAGGGTCATTGGACATTGGAATTCAGTTGCGATTTTAAATTTACGCTACTATTGACACAATCTAACTAAGGGTTAGAATAATAAAATTTGGGGCAGCTAGCCATGCAAGGTCAAATGCTATCCCGACTGGACTAATAAGGTTTGTTCCAACACGCCACTTTTGTACGGTTTTAAAACGGTGACTAAACTGTTTGGCATACACTTTATGTGCATGCTTCGACTTTGCACCGTTCGCTTACCATGCGAAGAGGAGACTGTTGGAACGGAATTTGACACTGACCTTCTTCTTCTTAAAGTTCCATCTCCTATCGGAGGTTGGATATCATAACGGCTATGGTCACTTTGTTGGCTGCTGCTCTGAAAAGTTGTAGTGAACTACGGTTAAACCATTCTCTAAGGTTCTTCAGCCAGGAGATGCGTCTTCTTCCTATGCTTCTTCTTTCTTGGATCCTTCCTTGCATAATAATTCTCAGCAGCTCATATTTTTCTCCTCTGGTTATGTGACCCAAATATTCTAGTTTTCTTCTTTTTATGCTGTTCATAACTTCTAACTCCTTATTTAGACGTCGTAGTACCTCAGCATTGGTAATCCTTTGAACCCACTGAATTTTTAATATTCTTCTGTAACTTCACATTTCGAACGATTCTATTTTTCTTATGTGTTGTTTCTTCAATGTCCAAGCTTCCATTCCGTATAGTAAGATAGAAAATATGTAACATCTTAGAGCCCTCAATCTGAGATGCAACTGAAGGTCTCTGTTGGTAAGCATTGTCTTCATTTTCACAAATGCTTGCCTTGCAGTTTCAATTCGGACTTTGATTTCTCTGCTTTGGTCATTTTTGTCATCAACCCAGGTTCCCAGATATTTATATGTCTCTATTTTTTCTATTTGGGTTTGCTTTATCATCACTGACACTGACCTAAGGACTGTTTATTTGCTTGAATTCTGTCCTTTTTTTTAACAGGCCAAAAAAATCAAAGAACGATTGGTTATTTGTTTGTTTGCTACTTGTCTCTCTTTCTTCATTTTAACAAGAGATAGTAAACACGTTCCTGATTTCTTTGATTTTTTCTTATTTAAATAATTTTAAAAATGGATAATAATCAAGTAACATTTGGAAAACGTATATTTGTTAGTTAAAATCACATTGTGCCAGCATCCATGCCAGCATCATCTTCACAATACACAAACATCAAGTTTGATTATAAATGAACCAAAAACGATTCCAAATTATTATTACATTTATACGAGGATATATTGATATTAAACTAGCCTTTGATAGATGGCGCTACTTGATACCGAATTGGTTTCGGTGTTGACATTTGCTATTCATGACATGACGTCTGTCAAAATTTCAAGTTTTAAAAACAATTAGTTTGGTTTTTATAGCCGTTGAAAGCAAGGAAATGTTGTGTTTTCGGAGAAATGGAAAAAGTCGAGTATCGTTCGGTGATTAAGTTCCTCCACAAACAGTTTAAAACGAATGTGCAAATCAAAGCCGACCTGGACGAAGTTTATGGTGAGGTTGCACCTTCGTTAGCAACAGTAAAATTTTGGAAAGCTGAATTTGTTCGTGGTCGTACGAGTGTTTTTGATGATGAGCGTCCCGGGAGGCCAAATGAAGTCACCTCGCCGGAAATGATCATTAAAGTCCATGACATGATTATGGCAGATCGTCGAATTAAGCTCCGCGAGTTAATAGAGCTCCTAAACATTTCCTACGAACGCGTACATAACATCATTCACCATCATTTGGACATGAAAAAGCTATCCGCGCGATGGGTGCCGCGTTTGCTGACAATCGATCAAATGCAAAAACGTGTGACCACTTTGGAGACGCTTTTGGCGATGATACGGCGCGATCCGAAGGATTTTTTTCGCCGATTTATCACCGTTGATGAAACCTGGGTGCATTATTACACACCGGAAACCAAAGAACAGACGAAACAGTGGCGCAAACGCGGCGAAGGGCCGCCGAAGAAGGCAAACAGTGCACATTCGGTCGGCAAGTGATGGCAACTGTTTTCTGAAATGCTAAGGGCATCATCCACATCGACTACTTGGAGAAAGAAAAAACAGTCAATGGTGAGTACTACGCAGCATTATTGGATCGATTCGATGTCGAATTGCGTCGAAAACGCCCCGGTTTGGAACGCAAAAAAGTGCTCTTTCACCAAGACAATGCACGGGCTCACCGATCGGCCGTCGCCATGGCAAAATTACACGAATTGGGCTATGAATTGGTTGAACACCCACCGTATTCCCTAGATCTTTCCGCCAGCGATTTTTTCCTGTTTCCAAACCTAAAAAAATGGCTCGGAGGACGCCGTTTCGCAACAAATGATGAAGTCGTCGCTGAAACTTCGGCCTATTTTGAAGAGCAAAAGTACTATTCGGATGGGATAAAAAAATTGAAACATCGTCTTACTAAGTGTATCAAGCTGAAAGGGGACTATGTTGAGAAATAAATCGATTTAATTCCAAAAAACTTGGTTAGAAATAAAAAAATACCAAAGTACTTTAGCTAAAAATAGCCTAACATTTGAATAATAATAATATCTCAAAGTAATACCCAATTGTTTCAATTGTTGGAGGGTGCTTGAAAGGAATTAGAAATTTGTAGATAATCAAAATAAAACGGTCAAGTTTGTTAATGAATATGAAAATTTATATTTTATCAAATTGTGCACAATTGCAGGTAGAGGCCGTCAACAAATTTTGAGTGAGCAGGAAATTCTTGAAATTTTGAACATGAAAATCTATATCAACACCAAACACACAATTAGAATTGACAGAGTGAGTTATTGTAATGACCGATTAGAAAGAGAAAAACTTCAACAAATCAAAATAAGAAATGATCTAATTGAAAGAAGAAACCATATAATTTAAAGAAAAAATAATCGAATTGGAGGAAAAAATTAATATTTTAAATTAGGCGAAAAAGATCCATTTTCACTGCTGTAACTTTTTGTAAATTTAATGTGTGTAACGTTAACAATAAATATAAAAAATAGTGCTGAAACACTAAACCTCACTAAAAAATCAAAATAAAATTACCAACTAAACTAGGGAATTTTGCTGTTACCGCTTAACGCACAGGTCAGTCCAAACGGTAATAGATTTTACTGAAATGACAGTTCCAAAACCGTACACTGAACGATCACAAGTTGAGTCGAGTGCCAAAGGGACGGTCCAATGAACGGTCCATTTTCAGTTGGAACGCATTTTATCTATTGCGCAGAAGTTGGAACAGGCCTATAAAATTTCTTGAGAGATTCTGTGGCGAGTGCTCCTGCAAGTAAGTTGTGTTAGGACAGGTGTGAGAGAGATTAATAAATTTCATGTAACAGTTGAGTTGTTTCAAAGCTCATTGCTTAGTCCTTATTTAGTCTCATTAGTGTTGCATCAGATAACAGGAAAACTACAGGTAACATTCCCTGGTGCCTAATACGAGGCGTGTTTTTTAAGTAAGTACCGTTTTGGAATTAAAAAAAGACGTGCAAAGATATGGCAATAATTTTATTTTTACATGAAAGCCTGTACCTTAATCTACTTTTCTACATAATTTCCGTGAATATTGATGCACTTGTCATAACGTGGCACCAGTTTTTGAATACTCTCCTGATAAAATTCTGCCGCCTGACTTGTTAACCACTACATCACAAATGTTTTGACTTCGTTATCGTCTTGAAGACGCTGACCGCCCAGGTGTTTCTTCAAGTGCTGGAACAAATGGTAGTCGCTGGGCGCCAGATCAGGGCTGTATGGAGGATGATCTAGAGTTTTCCATTTAAATGATTTGATGAGATCTTTGGTCTGATTAGCCACATGTGGACGGGTATTGTCATGCAGCAAAACGATACCCTTACTCAACTTGCCACGTCTTTTGTTCTGGATTGCACGACACAGATTTTTCAATGTCTCACAATAAGACGCTGCATTGATTGTCTCATTACGAGGCAGAAACTCCACTAGCAATACTCCTTTTCTGTCCCAAAAAACTATGCACATGATTTTCCGGGCAGAAATTGTTTGCTTAAACTTCACTCTTTTGGGTGATGATGAATGTCACCATTCCATGGATTGTTGTTACGATTCTG
Source organism: Diabrotica undecimpunctata (assembly GCF_040954645.1). Taxonomy (NCBI): domain Eukaryota; kingdom Metazoa; phylum Arthropoda; class Insecta; order Coleoptera; family Chrysomelidae; genus Diabrotica; species Diabrotica undecimpunctata. Next base: position 31,367,640 of record NC_092807.1, on the reverse strand, counting down.
GTGTGACGTAGGCCACCCACGTTTTGTCACCAGTAACAATTTGGTCTAAAAAATCTTCACCTTCACTGTGGTACCGCTCAAGGAAAGTCAATGCACTTCCTAAACGTTGGGTTTTGTGCAAATCCGTCAACATTTTTAGAACCCAACGTGAACACAATTTCTGGTAATTCAAGTTCTCGGTAACAATGCGATACAAAACACTACGAGAATACTGAGGAAAGCAGTCGGACAATGATGAAATTGTAAAGCGTCTGTTTTCTCTCACCTTTTCGTCCACTTTCTGCACCAAATTTTCATTAACGACCGAAGGACGCCCACTCCGTTCTTCATCATGCACATTTGTGCGGCCATCTTTAAATGCTCCCACCCATTTCCTTACCATTCCATCACTCATAATGTTTTGTCCGTAAACTTCAACGATCTCACGATGAATATCGATCGGTTTTACGCCTTTAGCACTAAGAAATCGTATAACAGCCCGTACTTTACAATCAGCGTGACTCACGATTGTTGGAGGCATCTTAAACACTGGAGTAAACAAGTAAACAATGAAGAATCAGACTGTAATGGCGTCAGTACGTAGACAAGAGATGTAGGTAACCAGCACTCATGCGCGGAACGCAGACCGTAGCGCTGCGGCGGCGGAATCGCAAAACGGTACTTACTTAAAAAACATGCCTCGTATATGCTGATGATGTATTATTGGTAGAAAATAATGAAAAATATTTAGAACAAAAACTGGAACAGTGGACTTAAGAAAAAATGTTTAAAACTTAGTAAGACAAAAACAGGGTATTCGGACTATTCATTTAAATATAGAGTTACCACTAGAAATAAAATAACGACTTTGAATGGTAAAATCATTGTGAAAAGTAATAGTTAGTACTTAAGGTTCGGTATCATAGAGGAGTGGGAAATAGATAAAGATGCATGCAGTAGAATTAGGGTGGGATGGATGAAGTGGAAGGAAGTGAGTTATGTGTTGTATGGCAGAAAGATTCCAATGAAAGTGAAAGGAAAATTTTATAAAATTTGGATGAGTGAAGCGGAAAAAAAGGATAAAATTAGGAATGAGTATAGTAGGGGAAGTTTAGAGGTGGCAACGATTAATGCCAAAATGATAGAGCATACATTAAGCAGCTTCAGACATGTTAACGTCTTCATATGTCGAGACGTTAATCACCCAATACTAAGAAGTTCCTGGGAGGAGTAGGGTAGGAAGGCCTAAGAAGATCTGAGGGAAGACACTTGGAAGAAGGTACTTGCTGGTAAAGGGGATTGATATTGACATGATCGAAGATAAGAAACTTATTGACAAATGTAATAAGGGATGCCGACCCAGTTTAATGATAAAGGCAAAGAGAATTATGATGATGATACATATTTACAATGGATTATTGCTGTAATATACTCAACCTGCAAATCCGCCGTGAACTGAGAAGTAAGAAAACCCTTGCATTAACATAAAACACATAATAACAAAAAAATAAACGTTTTAAAGACCAATTTTTAGTACTGGTGTGGGGTGGGATTTAAAAGTTAAGTCAATAAAATTCAGGTCAATGGATATCATGGTTTTAATTAAAAGTAATATAATTAAGTAGAGTTGCAAACAAAAGAGTCATCATTTTATTTACATACAATCACATCAGCGCATATGATGGGCTCTGACCAACGTTCCAAGCAAAAATAAATGCCAGAGTACTTCCCGTACTATTATTCGCTATTCATAATGTGCTAAGTACAATATTATGTACTTTGCGTTATCTTTGTAAATTATTTTCATGAATATTGACCTTTAAAATGTATATAAAGAGTGATTTTATTTGCTTATCATTTTAACATGGAGAAATAATCGTTATGTAAAATTTATACTAAAACAAATAGTATTTACAAGTATAAATAAGATATATGAAATGATAACCTTATTTTTTAATACAACCTAATATATTGTTACGTTACTAAACATCAGGATGACGTTAAATTTGTGTGTTTTGTTAATATGCACATTCTTTCTTCATTAAACAATTGAATTTTGGAATTGACTATAATACGACAAAAATTATAAAATAAGTAAATAAACGGTATGAGATTATTTTGTACTTTTAACAAAAATTATTTTAAACTTATCGTAAGTCTTTGGATAATTAGCTTCAAATTCGCGCATTGTAAGCTCATCCGATCATTGACACATGCTGGTGAGCATATTCACAAAGAGGATATTCTTTACTACAGGTTTGATTTTTTGTCTTCTATTTCCATCTCAGCTTCAAAACCTGTCGATATGGGTACATCTCAAAAGCTCTTAGTAGTGCAGGTAACGTCTATGGAATTGTTATGCTCTACGACATAGGAAACAGTAAACAAAACGGATGCTTGTGGTTGGTTAAAATTTGCTGTACTTTTAAGGAAGATTCCACTATTCCACACTGAATGTCAAAAAATGATTTGTGTTTTATGTGTATATACCCTACTGGATAAATTGTTCAAATGTCCAAGATTATTGTTATTTGTACAGCTCCATTCACTAAATATAATTGAGGCATGCTTTCTTTGAAATTCTAGATTATTTACGTAGTTATGTCAACAAAATGACGAGGAATTTCATATATTACTGCGTTACACTGAAGTGCGCTGGTTCTAGAAAGCGTTATATTTGGCAAGATGTTATTCGCTTTTTAGATTATTTATTGGTACTGATACTTAGCGTTATTGTGATGTAACGCCCACTGAATAATGGCAGCATACCAAAAAGGCATTACAACGTATATCCGTTCCTATTGTGACGTGTAATATGTCACGTGATACGATTTGATGAATAGAATACAACTATGTATACAGTATTCAAAATAAAGATACACTGGGAATAAACAGAATCGCCCTAAGACACATAAGAAGCCATAGGCGTACGGTTTTGTTTTCCTATTAAATTATTAAAACTTAGTAGAGTTGCTACTTGTTTTAGCAAGATTGGCTTTCAGTTTGTTGCAAGTGCAATTAGTGAACGTTGCTTGTTAATCGTTGTATTAATTTTTTACTTTTATTTCCTGAATTCTTTCTTAGTTTTTAAATAAGTATTAGTATTAATATTTGTATTTAATTCCTGTTTTTTACTGTCAAGTAAGTATGGTGTTTTTTTATATTAATGTTCATATAATTTTTTTAAATATCGGCAGGTTCAACTAATAATAAGTATACAAAAAAAAACAAATATGTCCAGCACAGATACTGCTGAAGCGGTTACCGAAATAACTCTCAGTAACTACACGCAAATGCTAATTTTTGCTAAACGATCCCTAAAAGGAATTGCTATACTGTATAGACAGTCAGAGAAAGGAGTGAGTGGATGGAAGGTGATGAATAGGAAGTTTACAAAAAATGGTATGTTTAACCGCCATAAAAGTCACTTCTGGAGTGACGAAAATCCTCAGCTCACGTGGGATAGTAAACTTCAAGCATTCTTTTCGTTCAATATTTTTTGTGGTGTGAAAAATAATAAGATAGTCGCTCTCATGATTTATGACGAAAATTTAAACGGAGAGCGTTACTGCAACATTTTACGGCAAGTAATTATACCAGCACTGCACGCTATAAATAATAATAAGGCTAACGAGGCTTGGTTTCAATAAGATGGAGCACCGGCTCACAATATTCGAGGAGTCGGCACATTGGTTGATGAAATATTTAGCGACAGACGGATAGTTAATAAAAATCCGTTTCTCTGGTCCCCAAGATCCCGTTGTCACCGTTAGATTACTATATTCGGGAATATGTTAAAAATAAGGTGTTTTCTAAACCTGTTGCTACTGAATAAGCTATAATAAATAAAGTCCTTCGAGTTCTTATCAAAATAGATGGAGAATCAATATCAAGAGCTACTAATGAGAATATGATTAAAAGAGTTCATAAATGATTGGATGTTGATGGGTAACATTTTGAACATTTATTACATTAATATGCTAGTACCTATTTTCATTGATAGCACCTTTTTAATTGTTCAATGTTTAACTTACAATATGAAAGTTGTAAATTAACACAACATGGTCTACGAAAAAAATGTTTTTTTGTGACAAAAATGTATAAAGCTAATTTATTTGAAAACTGCAAGAGATAGGTATAGGGAATACTAATACGGATCGATAGTGAAAAACATATTTTTCTAAAATAATGAATCACATACAGGGTTTCCCATTTGAAAAAATGGAATTAGACAAAAATTTAGGATGACGGTCTTATGCCAATTTTCACAGCACCCTGTATAATGAAAAAGACAATTTTACCCGGTAAACGATAATGCTGTATGTGGTTAATAAGTTTCTAAGGAATTTAAACTTTTATTCAAATTACATTAGAGGATATTGAACTTTATATACATGGTAGAAAAGTGTAATTTTCATATAAAAACCATTATAACTCAAAAACGGTTCGCAATAGGTATAGGGAAGTATTAACAAAAAATGTTCAGAATAACGTGAATATTTCTAAAATTACAAAATATACAGGGTGCCCCATTAAAAAAATGAAGTTATAAGCAACTTCCGGTATAACTGGAAGTGGCAAGATGAAAATATTTTCATTAAATAGGTCACTCTTTAAAGCCTCTTCATTCCAATTTTCATGATTCAGTTACCTTTAGTTCTCGAGGTATTCTGTTATGCCACTCGACTGCATACTAGTATAAACACATGTGGCTTAAAAAGTAAAGAATTTTAATTACCAGATAAAACAACCTTCACCATGTGTTAAGTACCGTAATTAATTTAGACATAGAGTCAAAGGAAAGGTTTTTAGTCGAAATTCAGGCGTTTAAAAGACAATGGTGTTTTTGGAATAATATTTAAGACGTAATTGACATATGGTCATATAAGAGTGATTAAAACGGAATTATTTCAAATTCAATTTATTCTTAAGAACAAGTATCTTTGGTCGCAATATTTCACAATCAATTTTGACATTTGTTCGTAATTTAGTAATTAATTAATATACAGAAACTACACGCAACCATCACTGAATTGTCTATTTTTCTAATTAAAAAACTTTTAACATCACACAGACTTTTACTTCACGTTTCGTCAAAAAATTTTACGCATTATGTAAACAAAAACACCAATTAATTAAGACGAAATTTAAATTGCAATAAAATTGCAATTCATATTCGTTAATTAAGTAATACAACGATACTAAACATGATAAATTTAACAATACTCACGTTTTTACTTCTCCAACATCTACAGAACACTGCCTTATCGGCAATATCTTCTATATCAACAGAGTCGACAACTTTGTCACTCTGTTTGAGTATTCCAGGATTTACTACACTGCAAGAAGGTTTTGATCCACAACGACCTTTTGGACAAAATGCTTTATATGACATATAAGTAATACCTGCTACTACAGCTGCTGGAGGAACAAGAGCTACTATATCCTTTACTGAAACGAAAAAGGGATAAATAATTAATGTTAGTTTTGTTGATAACATCAATATAAACTATACAACACAAGTTTTGACAATACTGACTACTGCTATATTTATTTATTTATTTATTTACTTATTAAATACACGGGATACAATATCACAGTAAGGATTCAAAATTTGAAATTACTTATAATATAAAATCAATATTAAAAAGTTTAAAAAATGAGACTAAAAATCTTACATACTAAAAAAAACAAACAAAATATAACAAGAACAAAATTCAACAATCCCACACAAAGCAAGAGATCTTTTTAACTGAGTTGTTAGATTGAAAATATCAAAATCGTGTACATTTAATAGCCCCATGTATCTATCCAATGGGTTGTGAATACCATAGGTTGTTCTGTAGAAAGGAATATTGAAAACATTGTGGTAATGTAGAGCTTGATGGGGAACATTGAAGTTAATCTGGCTTAACAGGTTTGGACAATCAATAAATCATGTATGATCTTATACAGGGTAAGGTGGTCCTTAAGTAATTGTACAAAAAGAAACAGGGTGTTAAAGTGCAAAATTAAAATTTTATTTTTCACTATAACTTTCATGTTTGTAAACATTTTTGTATAAAAATTTACAACTGGGTACTTTTAAATATGAGAAATTATAATTTGATGCACAATTTGATGTAACTGATAGAGGGCGCCACTTATGCTACATATGTTGTATAAATTTGTACTTAACTTTTTTGCTCTTTAAGTTACCTGTATTTGGGAAAAAAATATATCAAAGACACATTAGTTTAACAAAAAAAAGGTATACTTGTTAATAACTTCAAAACTCAACAGTTTTCGAGATAATCGCATTTTAAAAATCAGTTGCATAATTCTGATCTAAGGCAATTATTCCAGGCAACGAAGAAAAAATAGACAAAAACATTAATACTTCTAAATTTTGGTATAAAATACCTTTAACTAAATTTAATAGTTAACGAAATATTAAATAAAATCAATATATCAGCAGGATAATTAATAATAGGATTTGACAAAATAACAGAATAATAGGATTTTACATCAAACATTTTACGTTTTATGTTAAATTAAAGTCATAATCAAAACATTTTGTTTACAAACCAAATTAAGAAATAGTTAAACTAAACAACATAACTTTTTGTCAAAGTAAGTGTTCCATATGTCCACCATTTTCTTTAATTCATTTGTCAATATATTCCATATAAGATCGTCTCATATTAAATAGCATCATTGGTTCTAAAGAAATTGCTGCAGTATTAATTTCTTCCCATAGTTGGTTGCGAATGTTTATGACACACGTTGTTTTAATGCGCCCCATACACCAAAATCAAGCGGATTAAATTCGGGGCTACGTGGTGGCTATAATGTATAATGGATGAATATATCGATGACATTACTTATATGATTACGTTACAGCTTACGAGTAACTATTATTACATCTCGAACAAATGGACTATTATGATTTACTAACGAACTAATATTATGCTGAACTAAATTGCCTGTGTGTTTACTAGATTTTTAACAATATCGGTTATTAGGACAACGATGATGTTTTTGTAAAAATGCTGAGTCTTTCAGGTTAGATTTGTAACAAAAGTATTATGAAACAGGACACATATGTGTTATTCAATACCTGTGCTCTAGTTTCTATTTGTCCTAATAAAAATGGGTAAACAATTTACGTAATGAAGAATAAGTATTCTTTTCGGATTTTTTATGAATTAAATAATTATATCAATATCTCATCACATTGCCAAGGAATATGACTACCACGACCAATCCAATGTTCAGAAAAGTTGTATTTAAGTATGTTCTAGCTGCCTTCTCTCTAGAATGTGGTTGTGTACCGTTTTGCATAAACCACATATTTTGGGTTTTTAGCATATTAAAATAGAGAAAAAGTAATACAACGCCATTATAAAAACTTAAGAAGCGATAGCAAAGGGACATTGTAAACATGATGACGGCCAACGTCTGAATACGGACACGGCACCTAAAGAAGGAGTTGAAATATCTTTTCTCCAATAAGACATTTAGCACATATAACAAAGCATTTTGTGATGTTATATTAACATCTTTGAGTTGTTTTAATAAGAATAAACTATGAATTATGCTTATCTACAGGTATTCAGTGCTATACCGCACAAATATCAAACTAAGAATTATTGTGCAGCTGACTTATAAAATGCATTTATCTAGAAAACGGTTGAATTTTCAGGTTACTAACAAGTATACCTTTTCTTTGTAAAAATAATGTATCTTTAATATTTTTTAACACAAATAGAGCTAACTTAAAGAGCAAAAAAGTTAAGCGCAAATTTATGCCACACATGTGGTATATGTGGCGCCCTCTATTAGTTACATTAAAGTAAGTATAAAATTATAATTTATCCTACTCAAAAGCATCCAACTGTAAATTTTTGTCCAAAAATATTTACAAACGTAAAAGTTATAGCGAAAAATAAAATATTAATTTTGCACTTTAACACCCTGTATCTTTCTTAATATCAACATTTTATTAAAGCAAGTTGGCTTAAATCGTAATATTTTAAAGTGCAGAATCTACGGTTTCTGTTTGTACAATTACTTACGGACCACCCTGTATATAAATATAGCTCCTGACATATATCAAGACGGTTCTTGGGTGAGGGTAAATTGTTGTTGTTCGATATGGGAATAATCATGATTTTCAGTAGTAGTGTAGGCATGGTAAGCACATTATCTCAAAAATTTATGTTGAACTCTTTCTATGGTATCAAAATTGTTCTGAAAATAGGGTGACCAAATAACTGAACAGTATTCCAAAATAGTTCTAACTAAGCAACAATACACCAATCTTGTTGAATCAATGGAAAAATACTTGCAATTCCTAGTAAAGAAACCAAGAAGTTTAGATGCCTTTATCGAAATAGAGTTTATGTGGTCACAGAAAGTAAGCTTCTCATCGAAAATAACACCCAAATCCCGAATAGAAGAAACATAATTCAATGGCTGATTATTAATAGTATAGCTTGTTAGAATTCTATTGACTTTATGAGAAAAACTTATAAAACAACATTTTTTACATTTAAGTGGAGTTTGTTCTGATTGCACCAATTTTGTAGTTGGTCTAAGTCATCTTGTAGCAAGGCTTGATCTTTTAAGCTATCTATCTTTCCAAAATTTCAAGTCATCTTCCAACATTAGACATTTGCTATTTCGGAAACAGGAAGTGATGTCGGTAACGAACATATTAAAAAGAAGTGGAGCAGTGTGGCCTACTTGAGGAACTCCAGATGTTACTGTGATACTGTCAGACAGATGAAAACCTATCTTGACTCTTTGACTTCTCCCAGATGTAGAGTTTTTAATCCATTCAACAACCTGACATGAAAGCCTACATTAATTAATTTGCCCAAAAGTATTTGGTGATCTACACGATCAAATGCTTTGGAAAAATCTGTGTATATTGCATCTACCTGTTTATGGTCTTCCATACGAGATAATATATCAGATTGATAGCAAACCAAGTTTGTTGCAGTGGATTTTTTGCTATGAAAACCATGTTGTGATTAAGATCACATTACCAAGAAAGTTGCTTTGCTATAAGACTGTGGAAGAGCTTAGGGATTGCAGATTGTTTACAAATGCTATGATCATTTTCAATATTGTCTTTCTGACCATTTTTAAATATATAGGAACAACATAACTTTCTCTCCATGAAGAAGGAAACATAGAGATTTCCAGAGATCTATTAATATTAAACAATATAACAAATGGGGATACAGACACACTTTTTTAATAAAAAATTAGGCACTCCGTCTAGACTCATTTATGTCATTAAAAATATTGGTCATGATAATATTAGGACAAATATTTGTACTAAAGTTGCTACTATATATTATATAAACACGAAATTAACAAGGATATCAACAGTTTAGCGATCAATATATCAAGAACTTGTATTATCATGCAAGTATTAATTAAATTAATTTGCAGAATTATTATCTTGTATTCATTTGTACAAATTGGAAATAAGTGGCAGTTAAAAAGTTCCCTAATAAAATTGTAATATCTAGTCAAAAACCAGGCGTTTATTTTGCAGTCAGAGGCAGATATTTCTAATAATGAATAATATAAATTTAAAATAAATTTGTTCACCAGTATAATGAAACAGGATTATACTTTCGGGCGAGTAATACCTAGAAAAAGGTTAGCTGCAAGAAAGAAGATGAGTGCACCAGGTTTAAAAAAAAAATAAAGACTGGATAACAGTGTTGTGTTGTGCAAATTGGTCTGGCAGCCAGAGACTGAAGCTGACTGTCATTGGAAAGTCAAAAAATCCTTTTCCGCTTTTAAAAACATGAAACCGCAGAATCTTCCAGCTAACCAGAAAGCTGCCTTGATAACTTGTAACATCTTTTAAGGTCGGTTCCATAAAAACTTCATTCCTGAAGTAAAGTCTTATTTAAAAAGGGAACAGTTGCCACAAAAGGGGCTTCTTTTTCTGCATAATTTATTTATTTATTTATTTATTTCAACGGTAGAACCATTTACAATAAAATACAACAAATGGTAAAAAGTAAAGATCATGTACACAATCTAACAATATAGAATTTTAGAACAATATAGAACAATAAGAAACATCAAACAATAACAAAGAAACAAGTAAACAGTTAAAATTTGTACATTAAAACAGTATATCAAATCACAAAAGTTAAAAAAATATATATATAAAAAAATATCACATATCTAGATTGATAATTACATTCTCAAGTTGCCTTTTGAAAGCGTTAATGTTTGTACAGAAAGGATCCAATAGGAGGTCATTGCAAGAGCTCAGCATTCTCGACAAGGGAAAATGACGAGCATAATCAGTCCTATGAAAAGGAATATAAAAGAGTGCAGTGTGTCGAGTTCTATGTATTGTGTTTAAGTGTACATTGGCTAATAACGAAGGACAATAATTAATAAAGTTGTTTATAATTTTAAACAAAAATAACATATCAGCTCTCAACCTGCGGTTCTTCAATGTAGTAATGTTAAATTGAGACATTATTATAGAATAATCTATGAAATAATTATCAGTATTTTTTATATTAATATGTGCTTTAAAAGCTAAAGATCTTAGAAACTTCCACTGAACGCTCTCCACTCCATCAATGTATACTTGATGAAATGGGGACCAAACAACAGAGCAGTATTCAAGACCTGAGCGTACCAGAGAGCAATACAATAATTTAAACACAGTAGGTGAGAGATCATGACTGTTATGATAAATAAAACCAAGATTACGAAATCCTGTTTCCTTAATTTTAAGAAAATGGCTTCTAAATGTCAATGCACAATCCAATAATACACCCAAATCTCTTATCTCAGTAACTGAATCCAAGAGTACATCATTAAGAACATATCTATTAGCTATTAGATTATTTATACGACCAAATGAAATACAAGAACATTTAGTTGGATTTAAGCTTAAACCATTTTGTTTTGACCATAAAAATATATTATTTACATCATCTTGCAGGAGATCTCTATCCGATTTATTATGTATACAACGAAATAGCTTAAGATCATCAGCAAATAGCAGGAAGTGTGAGTTTTTGATAGCCTTACCAATATCGTTAATGAACAAGTTAAAAAACAAAGGACCACAGTGAGACCCTTGTGGTACACCAGAATAACAATGGAATTCTTTTGAAATATAATTGTTAATCCGTACTTGCTGTGTACGTCCCATCAGAAAACTTTTAATCCAATTAACAATGAGGTCACCAAAGCCAGATGCATGAAGTTTGTGGACCAAAAGATTATGATTAACCTGGTCAAAGGCCTTTGAGAAATCAGTGTAAACGCTGTCGACCTGAATTTTATTCTCAAATGCACCCAACAAGTATTGTTGGTAATTGACAAGGTTTGTTACTGTTGACTTCCCGTTAGAAAATCCATGTTGTTCATCAATAATTATGTTTCTGCAAGCCCAGGTGAGATTTATCGATACCAATTTATCAAGAAGTTTCGGGATTGCTGATTGAATAGTTATACCTCTATAGTTGTTAACACACGCGCGATTGCCAGATTTATAGATGGGTGTAAGAAAACTATTTTTCCAATATTGTGGAAATACAGATGATGATAATGATAAATTGAAAATTTGTTGTAAAGGTTTACAAAGGGAAAAAATACAGTTCTTAATAAGTGCTGCAGGTATACCATCAGGTCCTGAAGAATATGTAGTTTTTAAACTCATAATCCCCTCGAAAACATCAGTCACACTAAACTTCAGAATCTGAAAATCCACACTATAGTCCAATTTAAAATTAGGTACATTATACTCACCATCATTATATGTACCTGAAAAATAACTGGCAAAAAGATTAACTATTTCATCACCATTCTGAGCTATTACATCCCCACCTTTATTAGACATTACATTAGGATAAGCACTAGACCCACGTGTAGTACTAACATACCTCCAAAAAGAGTGGGGATTACTTGAAAGATTTGCTTGAATATTCTCTAAATAGTTCTTATAACATACTGCTTGTAATGATTTACATCTTTCCCTTAACATCGAAAACTCCTCATAAGAGTTGCCTGAAGCTTTAAAATTCCTGTGAGCTATTTTTTTCTGTATGACAAGCTCAATTAATTCTCGCGAAAACCAAACTGGAAAGTTTAATGATTTAAACCGTTTGATAGGAACAAACATATTGATGGCATCATATAAAATATGGTAAAAATTTTCTAAGCAGCAATTTACATCTGATTCATCTAATACCTTGTTCCAAGGAATTGAAGCTAAATATTCATTTAAAACTTGATAATTACATTTTTTAAAATCATGATAGAAGACATCATATTTAAGAAACAAATTTAAATTGGCTGCATGTAACAATATAGTATAAGCTGAATGATGTTGCGAAGTATTCAATAGAATATCAGTTGAAATCGACACAACTGCATCCCTCTGAGTACAGAAAACTAGATCTAAAAATTTATTATTAAGGTTAGGCAAAGCATTTACTTGTGACATATTTTGAAAATTGTAGCAAGTACAAATAATATTTGCTGGAGAGTGATGCGGACACTCAACTGTAACACCATTACTAAGATTATCCCAGGATGCTTCAGGTAGGTTGTAGTCACCACAAATACAGAATTCACAATCACTGAATCTATCCGCTAAGTCCAACATACAGGTGGAATGCTCCTCATATACTGACCCAGATGAATGTGGAGGAAAGTACACTGCACCAATGACTAACTTTTTTGTGCCACACATTACCTGTGTACGTGTTCCACAGAGGAATCCATAGGCCTAACCAACATTTAATTAAGGCTCTTATGGACAGCAATAAGAACACCACCACCACGAGTCTTTGAACTAGTTTGAGGATCCCTGTCATGTCTATACACATTAAAGCCACTCAATCCCAATTCAGCATCTAAGATTCTAGGTGTAAGCCATGTTTCAATAATAATAATAACATCATAACTAGAGAGACTCACAGCATGTCTGAAATTCTGAAGTTTAGTACTTGATCTTCAAATCATTCTCACCCTGTGTTTTTCTGAATTCTAACTCCTGATAAACGGCCTTTATTTTCTCACGCTGTAAAGGGGTAAGATCAGCTCCAATGCGCAAATTAGAACCCATTAAAGATCTACATTGTTTTAAACATGAGATAACTATTGCTGAATCATTAAATGCGACTTTAAGAGGTCTTGGTTTATCAGTTAGTCGACCAAGGCGAAAAGCTTTAAAGGTGTTGTTCGTTACACCTATTTTATTGAGAATTCCTTGGACCTCATTTCTATCGTGTTCAGCACGGATGTTAGATTCACTGGAATGATTTTCAGGTACATTATATATAATAATATTTTTGGCTCTCCGGGTTCTGTCCTGTATTTCCCCAAAAACTGCATCGGTACCTTTGACATCTGCACTATTTTGAATGTTATCATTTCCAGCATTACTTACTGACTGGTTGCTAGTGGTAGATTCTTTGATAATCCTAAGATCATTTTTTAGATCATCATAGATTGTTTGAAAACTTGTTTTTAAACTTTTCATCTCCACACTTATCTTACCAATTTCCTCCTCTAGTTCAATAATATTCTGGGTGCTAGCAGTTTTTACTTCACTTAAAGTGTTTTCAAGCGCACTGACACGATTGTTTAGGTTTAGGGCGTTCATAATCCCAGGTACACAATCCTTACACAAGTAAGGCATGATTCTGGTAGCTAACAATAAACATCTTATCTCCGTTGAACTAATTCCAGCACAGCTCCTGCACATCACTCTCTTGCAAAAATCACATGGGTGACCAAACACTTCACCGGAGTTCTTAGGCTCTTTAAAAATGCAGCTTACCGAACACTTACAACATTTGGCTTGCATTTTGAGGTTATTTTTCGATAGTTTCCAATTTACCAGTAAATTTGGGAATGTACACCAAAACTTTTTTAATTTTCAGGCAATTTACAATACTTATTATATAATAGTACAGCACAAACAATTTAAAAATAACAATATACGAAAAATATTAAAATATTAGGACACCAAGTAAACAAGAGTACATAACCTTTTTCTTCTTTTATCAGAAACATATAATGCTGGTACTAATCCCAATCAGGCAACCCTATGAACTGATGATCGAAATTTCTTTGTTCATTTTTTCCAGCCAATGTTACACAACCAATGGATACCAATGGATCAGGGAGATATTGAGAGCAATGGCTTATTTAACTACTGCTGCATAATTTCTTTGGAAGACTTCACGCTTTCCTGCTTGATTTTTTGAAACGGCTCTACCAAAGAGAATTTATGATACTTGTTGGATGAAGTTGATCTGATGAAGTTTTGGAAACTGTTCACCATCAAAGATGAAATTTTTATGTTAGCAAATGTATGGAGTGGAATAAAAGAGACTTTCAAAAGGGCTTTTTTACATAATAATGACTTTACTTCAGTTACTACGTTAAAGGAGGCGGGTTTGTGTCAGGAAGGGCATCCAGCATTAAAAACCTTGCTAAAACTATGGAAAGAAGAAACCTAGAAAGCAGTTTAAAGGCTAGGGCTTTTCCCGTAGGCAACACTCAGGCCTCTCCTGACCTCTGTTAAATGTGAGCTAGGACTATCCCTTAGAGGACAGCAGGGGCTAAAAAAGATAGCCCTGAGAGTTGCAACTCTCAATGTGAGAAGCATGACAGGTAAAGGAAGAGAGCTCGCAGAGGAGAAGTATTGGTGTACTTTGTGTGCAAGAAACTCGGTGGAAAGGTAATTAGTCAAGAGATCTTGGAGATGGATGCAAGTTAATATATATATAGTAGTTCAAACAGTCGCGGCAGAAATGGAGTAGGTAATATGTTGAACAACGAATAGAAGGAACATCTTATAAGGGCAACCAGAAGAAGTGATATAATAATGAGTATCCCAACTGAATACAGGCAATAACAATCACACATGTGCCTACACCCCACAGGTAGGGTGTGAAGAGCAGGAAAAGGAAGAATTTTGAGGGCCCTCGATTGCGAAATGTTCGAGATTCCTATGGACAAAAAGTGTTTTATTGGAGATGATTTGAATGGACATATTGGTAGAGAAAAAGCGGGAATAGAAAGAGTTCATGGAGGTTTTGGGATGCAAATAAGAAATGATGAAGGAAGTGTGAATGACTTTGCAGTGACATGGGATTTGGCTTTCATTAATGCATTCTATATGAAGACTGAAGACCAATGTGTTAGCGGGGGAGGAAAAGTCAGATAGATTTTGTGCTGTGTAGAAGAATTCAGCTAAAAGAGGTTATCAAGAGATGAAGATCAGGCTGAAAGGAAAGCGAGTAGGTCACCAGAAAGTAAAGTGGTGGAAGTTAAAAGATTTGGCAATAATCTTTAAGAGTAGAGTGCTGGAAGAGCTTAAGGAAAAAGATATGGTAAATGACTGGTGGAAAGCCAACAGAAGAGTTGTGATGCAAGTGGGAGAGGAAGTACTAGGAAAAACATCTGGTAAAGGGCCTCCTAGAGACAAAGAAACTTGGTGGGGGAATGATGAAGTGCAACAGAAGGTTAGAGAGAAGAAAGAGGTATGACAGATCTAAAAGAGAAGAAGATAAGGATATATACTAGGTAGCAAAGAGGAAAGTAAAGCTTGTTGTAGTACTGCTAAGGAAAGATCATCTGCACAGCTGTATGAAGAGTTGGAAACATCTGAGGGGATGAAAAGGTTATACAGCATAAAGACAAGTCATCCAAGGACTTGACCCACATGTGGATGGAAGAGTGTTAAGAACTGATGTTGAAATAAAGCAAAGATGGTATGAGTACTTTAGAAAGTTGCTAAATGAAGAACACCCGAGGAGAGACAGAGGATGCGGTATCCCAAATGAGAATGTAATAGCAGGGATAGCGAAAGATGAAGTTTTCGAGGCGTTAAATAGGATGAAGAATGGTAAGGCAGTAGGACCTGATGGAATACCTGATGAAGGTTTGGAAAGCTCTAGGAGAGAAAAGGGATGAAGGGTTGAAAGACCATCTTTACATAAATACTCTTTTCACTGTCTTAACAACAATTTTGGGATTTCTCTGAAATAATTATTCATTTTTCACACAAACACTACTAAACAATAAAGTTTTAATAAACTTTTGTAAGTTCTACTCTTTCTTTTCTTTCTGTTAATACTATCAATTTAAAAATATACTGACAGCATAAGGAGATTTTCAGAATTTATTTTTTTCTTTTTAAAATTATGTACCTATGTATTTATATATACTACTGCTATATTAAGACATTTTTAGTATACCTACATAATTTAACTAAACTCGTTTTTACACATATTATCTTTCTATTAGTATTGTTTACTGCTTATTGCAAAGTCTAATCATTCAGAAACAAGGACATCTACTAGATATGTAAAATGTCACAGTTTAATATTAGATTAGTGTAAAAATAAAATTTTGGCATTTACTAGCATCGTGAAACCAAATCCTATTTTTTAGAAAAACGTTAACTACTTAAACTACAGTACTATAGGCTCATATCATACACAAGTGGTGGAAAACGAAAAACTATGTACTTACATCCTAATCCGAACCATCCTCCAATCGTATCGGGTATTGGTAAATTAGATAAATAATTGGGAAGAGCTTCTTTTACTAAATAGGCTATAGGTTGCATTTTAAAAATATCAAGTTGGCACGCTTATTAGTTTGATTCAAGTTAGAAAAATCTCTATTGACAATGGCACACTTTCAAAATCGCAAATGTCAGAAGTCAAAACGATTGTCAGAAATACTTCCTTCCCCTTCCAGAATCAGGTGATATTTGTCAATTGTGTTGCCTATGTAGTAGCAGATACGAAAATTAAAAAATCTGCTTGTTCTGAAAGTAAATAAACATTACTTACATTACTGTATTTTTAGACTCATAGAGTCATAGATCTATATTATTATCTGTGAGGCATCACAGATGTAACTCGAAAACTCGAAACATAAAAGCCTTAACCACAGAATAAATAACAATTGTTTATTATTCTGTGCCTTAACTTAAGACTTAAAACCAGAAGAATATTTTCTTTTAAAAAATAAAAATAATAAATAAAATATAAAAAATAAAATAACGCGTTTTTTGCATCTGTCTATTCTGTCTAGGATTAAAGCATAACCACAGAATAAATAACAATAAACCACTGGTCGTAACTGTCAAAGCTGTGGTCAAAGCATCGAGCAAAAAGACAAATGTCTTTTTGCTCGATGGGTCAAAGTAAGATCACAGAATACTCCATCCCAAAGGTTAACAGAAGTCACCAGAAAGCTACAAAATAAGTAACAAAATTCAAAGACAGTAAGACAGTAATATAACAACAGAAGTCATACAAAACAAACAACAACATGACAATCTTGTAATAATCTTGTAATTTCACGTGCGGTGAAATTGTAAATAAAGGAAGCAATTTATAAAAAAAATGTAAAAACTCACCTATTTATAATGTAATTCAGTTCTTCTACCATTTTTCGCAAACTCGCCTATAATTTCTTTGTAAAAACGTGGATATTGTGACATTTCTTTAATTTAAAAGGAAAAAATTAGATAGTCGATCTTGTCCCCTCGATTTTCGCAAGTGTTAATTCTTTTTCGCATTTCGCATTTTAGAGTTAGACAGTAGTTAGCTGGAATGGTCAGTACTAACTCGCATAATTTTACTACCTCCGAATTATGCTTTGTTCAAAGAAGTTGTTTTTAAAATCATTGGGAACTCACTGGCATTATTTTTTGTGTCAATGTGCTCAGTTTCTTATAAAGCTGTTCGTTCTGAACGTAATGAAATTAAGTCAAATTATTGTCCATACAGACGTATCAAAGATTTTATTTGGTTTTCAGGAAAATGTGTTTTTTTAAATCAATTAAAAGTGCACAGCTCAAGAAAATCTTGGTCATCTAAATTATTAAACCTATTTTCTATTTGTTGGTATATTTAATATAAAATGTGATAATTATAGTCGGCGGTAGCACGATTTAATATCTTCAACATTATCAGTGCGTATGAGTTTCCCTTTTGGCTCAAAACTTCTTGCCATCATACTATTTCAGCATTTTTTAAAGTCATCTCTCTTTTTGTTACTAACATCTTTAAATTCGTTAATTTTTGTTACACAGAAACCAATATCGTTTATCTTGCATTGCAATACATTAAATAAATGATCTGAAAATGGAAATATTTCAGGAAAAAGCAAGATTAAAAAATTTAAATTAAAACCATTTTTTAAACTATCCAAAAATCCTCTCGAGGTATTTATGGTTTCTGTATCCCACTTTTCACCATTCTCCAAAACACACTTAAATAATTCAATTAAAGAATCGCGGTATTCTAAGACTGTTATTACTAGCCCGTCGTTATAATTCCATGGCGTCACTGCAACTGTTGGTAGTCTTCGCTTTACAATTGTATCTAAAGCTTGAGTACGTTTAGAGGATTTAGAAAAGAAAGCAGCCATTCTACTTAAAGTTGCAAAGAAACTTTGCATTATTTGATATGTATGACCGATTGGGATAAAACAAAGTTTAGTTTGAGGGCAAAACAGTGTATAAATATCGCACTGGGACCTGTTTCTCGCACTTTTAATTGTAGACCCCCCAAATGTTCAACCATAACCACAGCGCCGTCATAACTTTGGACAATCAGCTTGTTATTACCATTAATGGATTTTAAGAGTTCACATACAATTTTATATAATGCGTCTGCCGTTCTATCTTCTGATACATTTATAAAACCTAAAAATCTTTTCTGTATAATTTCGTATACATTAACATATCGTACCATTGCAGAGAGCTGGCTAAAATTTGTTGTTTCATCTAAAATAATTGCAATGGAGCCTCTGTTTATTTAATTTCATCAATTATTTTGTTTGAAACTACTGTCGAAATAGCAGAAATTAAATCTTTCTGAATTCGATTTGAGGTGCCTTGAAACACACTAGAGACTTCCTTCTACAAGGAGAAAAGAGGAATGGATGAATGACGAGATACTCAATATGATGGAACAACGGAGACAATTTAAAAACAAGGATAACAATAAATACAGAGAGATAAACTACGAGATTAGAAAGACGATAAAGCAGGCAAAAGAAAAATACTTTGAAGAGCCATACTGGACCGCATATGCTTCCTATAGAAATCCTAAAAATTCTAGATGAGAAGCACATTGATGTTTTAGTGACACTCTTGAACCAAATTTATAGTTCAGGCGTATTACCCAAAGAGTGGTTAACATCTATTTTTATTTGTCTCCCTAAAAAGAAAAACTTGAGAGAATGCAGCGATTACCGCACCATTAGCTTAATGTCTCATACGCTAAAGTTAATACTTAAAGTCATCCATAACCGAATATATCACAAACTGGACATAGACGTTAATAATACACAATTTGATTTTCGCAAAGGCCTAGGAACACGTGAAGCTCTTTTTTCACTTAATATACTAATACAAAGATGCCTGGACGTCAATCAAGATATATATGCATGTTTTATTGACTATAATAAAGCATTCGATCAAGTACGACATAAACATTTAATGAATGTCCTGAAATCAAAGAAGATTGACTACAACGACCTCAGGATCATATCAAATTTATACTATAAACAGCGAGCAAAAGTACGTGTTAACGAACAGCTGTCAGAAGAAATTGAAATTAGATATGGAGTAAGACAGGGATGCGTATTGTCGCCAATTCTTTTCAATGCCTACTCCGAAGAGGTCCTGAAAAAAGCTCTTGAGGGTGAAACAGCTGGAATAAAGGTAAATGGATTCCTCATTAACAACATTAGATATGCGGACGACACTGTGATCTTAGCCGAAAACATTGAAGATCTTCAGAGACTGGTGACCAGAATAGCAGAGTATGGAAAAGAGTATGGTCTAACAATGAATGTCAAGAAGACGAAATTTATGAGAATATCGAAAACTCAAAGAAATAACGAGAATCTTCTAATAAACGAAACCAACGTCGAACAAGTGGACAAATATGCATACCTGGGAACAATGATTAACTCCACAAATGATTACAATCAGGAGATAAAAATAAGAATAGAAAAGGCTAGAGCAAATTTCAACAAAATGAGAAGAGTTCTATGTACCAGGGATTTAAAACTGGAACTAAGAGTTAGGTTGGCGAGGTGCTATTTTTTTCGACTTTATTTTATGGAATGGAATCTTGGACCTTGAATGCGACATCAATGAAAAAACTGGAATCATTTGAGCTGTGAGTGTACAGAAGAATTCTAAAAATATCATGGACAGAACACGTCACAAACAAAGAGGTTCTGGGAAGGATGAACAAAGAAATGGAAATTTTAAATTCAATAAAAACAAGAAAGTTAGAATATCTCGGACATATTACACGTGGAGAGAAATACACCTTGCTCCAACTGATTACGCAGGGAAAGATCCAAGGAAAGAGAAGCATAGGGAGGCGTAGAGTGTTATGGCTGCGCAACCTGAGAGAGTGGTACGGATGTACATCAAATGAACTTTTCAGAGCAGCCGTCTCAAAAGTCCGAATAGCTGTGATGATTGCCGACCTTCGCCGCGGAGATGGCACTTGAAGAAGAAGAAACACACTAGACTTTCTAAATGAGTTTGTAAACAAGGATCGTACTTAGAAGTTAGTAATCTATGTAATTGCCCCTATTTGTTGATGTACTGGTTTCGCCGTGACCTCTGAAGCTCTAATCGACGTAATGAAAATAAAATTAGCCTAAGTCAGGAAAATAGAAAAATCCACGTTGTGCAATTACGTAAAGAAATCTTAAAAAAATGGAACCGAGAACATGGAATTCAAGTCTTCACTTAATAAAATTTAAAATATTCAACGATGAAATGAAGAAATTACTTTAGAAATTCCTAAAGAAGGCTTCTGCCCTACTCTTTAAAACCTGATCAAATTTATAATAAGGTGCTGAAATTACTTACTTGTGACATGTCTAATTGAAATATTAACTTATAAGGAATATATAAGGGATTAAGCCACAATTATTGGTTGTAATGCATCGACCTTA
Source organism: Diabrotica undecimpunctata (assembly GCF_040954645.1). Classification (NCBI taxonomy): domain Eukaryota; kingdom Metazoa; phylum Arthropoda; class Insecta; order Coleoptera; family Chrysomelidae; genus Diabrotica; species Diabrotica undecimpunctata. The sequence continues at coordinate 31,346,658 of NC_092807.1, read as the reverse complement.
TAGGCAACAGCATGTACATGGTTAAAAACATCTAAGGTGTTATTGCCCTAGGTGTATTGTGTGTTTTTTGTGTTATATTGTAATTGTGGTTGTGTAACATAAGTTGCGCAAAGTAGATTTTTGTTTGTGTGTTGGATATGTATTATGTTTATGATTGTAGGTTATTATGATTTTTCGACCTCCTATTATTCCGCTATTGTTGGTATATTCGTATATTCTTATTGTTGACTTATTCTCTTACCAGTTCCGGAACGAGAACGATTTCCGGAGTGGAAATCGAAACATCAGTAATTAAATGTAATTTTTATTACAACCAATAATTCTGGCTTAATCTCATATAAACATAATATTCAAATTTATAATTTTGATGCGGTAAAAATATTATTCATCGAATTCATAAAATTTTCATTTCACATAGATTTGTTTTGTTTACTGTAGAAGTATTATAATAGTACAAAAAATACAAAATGTCATTGAGTGAAAATAGAACACTAGATCGGACAAATTACATATCTCGTCAATGGACGTGTCATTTTTTCTAAATTTGTGAAAATATTAATTTTTATATACCAATCGTGCGCTTGGAGAGATTCTGGACTGTCCAAACTCTCCCAAATGGGACAGCCGTAAACAGTGGAGTCTCCCCAATATAATATCAGACAATCCCTTATAGTACATGTTTTTTAAAAATTATTTTCTGGTTTAGAAATAAAAATACTAAGGTATTATTTGAAAAAGATCGACAGAAAGTTCGCCCCTGGAGACATGAGGGAAGCTCTAATGGACGTAGTGGAAAATAAAATCTGTCATCAGTCAGAGGTCGGGGAAATAGAAAAAAATCCACGTTGTGCAATTACGTGAAAAAAGTCCAAGAAAAGTAAATCGAGAACATGTTATTGAAGTCCAACTTCAGAAAATCTAAAGTATTCAACGAAGAAATGGAGAAATTACTAAAAAGGTTCTGAAACTCTTTTCGTGTGGCATGTCTAAATCAAATATTATGTTTACCTGGCATAATTGATCGAAAATAAAACATTTTTAATTATAGCTAAAAATGTAATTTTCTTTACAATAAAGAGTAGCTTAATTCAATATAGGTAAACATAAACTTCAACATAGCAATTACTATAAGATCAAATTTATAATGTTGACGCGGTAAAAATGGTATTCAATGAATTCATAAAAGTCTCATTTCAAATATATTTTTTTATTGCAGAAGAGTATTACAACAGTACAAAAAATACAAAATGTCATGTAGTGACAGGAGAACACTAGATCCGACAAGTGACTTAACGCGAGAGGGAAGACTTTGCCACCCAAGTATTCGAAGAGATAAATAGCTAGAATACTACGCTGTAATACTAATACACTGACCAAAGAAGAAGAAATGTTAAAGTTGATGTTTGAAATTAAATGTTGAAGGGAAAAAAGTACAAATAGAACAGTTAATAAGGATTATAAATCGCAGACTATCAATTTTTACTAGAAAACTAATTATAAGTCACTTTGTATATTACGTGTAGACGTTAGACGGTCTACTAATTGATATTTCAATTATATCCATTTATGCCTAATAATTTATTGAAAGTAAAATCCAGGCAATATCAAATTAAAACAAGTTTTCCAAGGAACATTAACACAAAGTTGAAATACAATCGAACCAATTAGCTAACGCTAGTACGAGAGCTCGCTAACGATAATGTAAATATTTCTCAGTACTTATTGAAAAAATTAATTACCTTAAATTGAATTGAAACAAGTAAGATATATATATACAAAAATGCACAAACTACAGTGCCATAAAACTACTTATTTACACCATGAAAATATGGAATAGGGTAATTGATAAACGGATACGTGAAGAAGTTTGGTTTTATGCAAGGCAGAGCAATAACGAATGCAACTTTCAAATAAGACAGTTGATAAAAAAATACAGGAATAAAGAAACAATCATCATTATTTGGCTCTACAACTCTATGTGAGTCTTGGCCGCGTTTTCCGATTTCTGAGCAGCTATTTCCCATTGCTGTATTCCCATTTTGCGTAGATCACTGGCTGCTGCCTCCTTCCATCTCTTTCTTGGACGACCAACTGACCTTCTGCCATCGGACCTTTGCCAGAATGTGGTGTTCAGAAGTCTTTCGTCACTCGATATTAGTACGTGGCCCGCCCATCTTATTCGGTTTGCTTTAATGTAGACAATCGCTCATATGGTATTAATTGATATTGGGAAAGAATTTGATAGGAGTTCTTTAAAAGGTTCTGTGGTGTGCACATAGAAAGGATTTCTTGGTGAATATGTGAAGGTTGTGAGAGACATGTATCAGAGACTAAAAACTAGTGTTAAAATAGGTGTGGGAGTGACTAATTCATTTCTTATGAAAGTAGGATTGCATCAGGACTCGGTGCTTGGAACTCATTTATTGTCATTAATGTTCGATCAGATAAAATCGAAATTACAGGGAAACATTCTCTGGTGCTTAACATATGCTGACGATAAGTGCTAGTAGAAAATACTGAAAAAAATTTAGAACAAAAACTGGAATAGTGGAGACAAGTTCTTGAGGAAAGTATTTGAAATATTGATTTAAAGTTGGAGTTTTTTTAAGCCCTTCTCTCTATTCGGATTGCCGAATATAGGCCTCTCCTAATTCTCTAAGGAGTTACTCCAAATAAAAAGATAACTTTGGACAATGAAATGATTATTAAAAGTAATAGTTTTAAGTACCTAGGATTAGTATTTCAGTAATGGGAAAATATATGGTAATACATGTGATAGAATTAGGGTGAGATAGATAAATTGGAAGGAAGCGAGAGGTGTGTTGTGTGACAGATATATTCCAATAAAACTAAAGAAAAAATGCTATAAAATTACCATAAGACTTATTGTGGATGTTCCTTTTCTCAACATAAGACGAGGGCCAAACTTCCTAAGAGGTTGATTATAAAAGACTTCGATTAATTAATCTTCTTCGATGCTGTTGACGTACTATTGTAGACTGGGAGCTAAGGAATTTATTTTATTTGAGCACAGTTAATTTTACAAACACTTTTTAATACAACAAATTGTCTTGAAACAGCTGAGTTTAAGTAACTACTTTGCTATGTCGAGTATATAAATTAAAAACATAGAGGGAGCCCGATGTACACTAAGGTGAGATATGGTTCTATTAACTGAGAACCGCGATGTCATTGTTTTGTGTTCGCACTAAGAGTGCGATATATGCTTTTGTACGTAGAGCGTTAGATGTATTGTCTGACTGCGGACTAGAGAATGTAACAGAGACGTATGTAAAATGGTCGATTCAAATTGTTTGTTTTGTACCGATATTATGTAAATAATCTTTCTTAGAATATATGAAAGGGTCTAATGATTTGTGAGGCAATAGAAATTTACATTTAAGACTTTAAAACAAACTAGCATAGTATCAAATGATAAAAAAAAGCTGCAGGTGTAGGTTGTACTTATAATACATAAAAAAAACTGGAAAAACAGATATACTTCTGGAAAGCATGATCAAAGAGAATATTATGAATAGAAATGAATGGTAACGTGTGTAGCCGTAATAAAACTATTATAGAAGTATATGGACCAAACAAAGATGATAACGCACAAAGCAAAGATAAATTTTGGGAAGAGTTAACGTTTGCAACAGAAGCCGCAAGAAGAGAAATATACATTGCAGGGGATTTTGACAGTAAGGTAGGAATAAGAGACTAGAAATATACACTAGATATATAGGTCCATATATAGAAATGACCAGAAATAACAATGAAAGGCATGACAATAACTAATACATTTTTTAAACACAAGGAAAACCACATATATACTAGTGAAGTAAAAAATCGAAATAAAAAATCCATAATTGACTATATACTAATTGAAAGAAATGTTAGAAGAACAGTTATAGACACAAACGAACACAGAGGAAGCGAAATAGGCAGAGACCATTAAATGGTAGTAACAAAGATACGAGAAGCAATAAATAAGAAGAAAAAGACTAGTACAGAAAAGGAAAAACCAATTATAAAAGAAACGATCAACAAACGATTAAGAATAATGGCAGGACACACATTAGACGAAGCACAAAGTGGATTTCAAAAGTGGTAGGAGTACACAGGATCATATATTTACTTGACAACAGATAATATAAAAAGCGCTGCAAGAGAAAAAGAAAATATGGGCAGCATTCCTTGACATAGAAAATGCCTTCGATAAAGTACCAAGACAGAAACTACGGAAAATATTAAGAGAAAAAGGAATAGACAACAAGTCACTAAGAATGCTACAAAAAATCTACAATGAGAACAACAATGTACTAATTAGTAATAATACAAGTTGGGCTTAGCCCAACACTTGTAGAGTGTTTGCACAAGAGTAGAAATCTCGGAAGGAGTATTTGCTGACGATTTGGTGCTAATTGCAAAAACTGAAAAAGAACAAAACAAAAGTTATGTAGATAGGAGAAACAAGAGAAGAACTTAATATAGAAATTAAAGAGACAAAAATAGAACCAATTAAAACGTTTACTTACTTAGGAGTAATAGAAGAAATAGGGTCGCTAAAAACAGAAATCAATAGCAGAGTAAAGAAAACGCTACAACTGTATCATTTCATGAACAAAAAATTTGTATGTAGAAAAGAAATATCACGGAATACAAAAATAAAAGTTTTCAAAACCGTTTATAGACCTGTCCTGGCAGCGAACCATGTGTACTAATGGGACAACAAAAGAGCCAGATACGGGCTATAGAGATGAAGTTTTTAAGAAGAGTTAAAGGCGGTACCAAAATGGATAGAATAAAGAACACAGATATAAGGGACGAACTAAAAATACAATCCACATTGGAGTTTATAGAAGAGAGACAGATGAGTTAATGGGGTCATTTACACCGGATGAAGAATACCGTAGCAGTGAGAAGAGTGTGGGAAGAAAAAATATTGAAAAACTAAAAAAAGGAAAGACCTAGACAGCCATGCGATGAAGTAATCGGGAAGATATTAAAGATATATTGATGAGAAGAGTGACAAGGACAGACGTAAGAAGATAGACACGAAACCGCAAAGAAATTTGTTAAGAAGCAACTTAAACCTTTTATAATAGAAAGGTTTTTGATTATTCATATTTAACAAAACTAGAATTTTTTGTCGGTAAAGTAAACAAGAAATATAGTATAGAGGCATAGAGGTGTACTCTGTACTATTAATTAAAAAATATGTTACAGTGCATTATTAATTAAAAAATATGTTACAGTGCATTTTAGGCAGTTAAAAAAAAGAGGAAAAACGAATGCATATGGCAAAAATAAGATGCCATAGATGGATGAGTGGAATGACAAAAAAAGATAAAATTAGGAATGAGTATATAAGGAGAGTAGTTAAATCCTGGTATTCCCTATATTCCTATACGCGTCTGAATGTTGGACGTTAAGATAAATAGACAAAAAAAATAGATGCCTTTGAGACGTATTGCTGGTGTCAAATGCTAAGAGTGTCTTCGACTGAGAAAAGAACTAATTCATCAATCCCAATCAATCTCCAATATTATTGCCTCCGAATAGGACAGATTATAAAAACAAACGACGAAAGCTACTGACAAAGGATATTCTATTAGGAACATGGAATGTACTAAGTTGGTACAGACCTGGAATTGCCACGACAGCGATAAAACAACTAGAAAACTTGAACTACGATGTAGTAGCCATTCAGGAGATGAGATGGACAGGGTCTGGAACAATACACATGGAGAAGTCATTAGTACTGTGGTCTGGACATGAAACTCGACATGAAAGAGGATGTGGCTTTGTAATATATCAAAGACTACAATAAGAGTTATTAGACTTTAAACCAATAAACGAACGAATCTGCATCATAAGATGTATATTTTCAGTGTATGCACCAACCTAAGACGCATTAGAGGATGATAAAAATGAATTCTACGACTCTCTAAATCAACTCTAGACAGAAGCTCCTAACCACGATATTAAAATAATACTATGTGATCTTAACGCAAAGGTAGGCACAGAAGACTACGTAATACCGGTGGCAGGAAGATATAGTCTACATGAAGTTACAAACGATAATGGATCACGTTTGGTCGATTTTGCGACAGGCTGCAACTTAGCCATCAAAAGCACCCAGTTCGCTAGAAAAAAGATCCACAAGGCAACATGGAGATCAAACGATGGAAGAACAAATAATCAAATAGATCACGTATTGATTGATGGGAGACATTCTAGCAGCATAATAAGTGTAAGAACTATGAGAGGGCCGGACAGCGACACAGACCATTTTCTCGTAAAGGCCAAGCTCCGAACAAGAATTTCAACGCAAACAATAGATAAACACACAAATATCGAACGATAGAATGTGGCGAAGCTGAAAGAAGAAAATAATCAAAGACAGTACCAAGTAGAATTAAGAAATAGGTTTCAGGTTTTGGAAATAAATGAAAATGAAAGTGAAGATATAGATCAGCTATGAAACTCCATAAAAACAACTATTACAGAAGCAGCAGAGAAATCTATCGGAAGAGCGAAAAAAATAAAAAAGAAAAATGGTTCGACGACGAATGTGAAAGAACTCTAAAAGAGGCAAACAAAAGAAGAATTGATTATCTGTCGAATCCATCAGAAGAAAAAATTCCACAGAGAGAGAGAGAGAGCCGCAGCTAGAAGAACACTTAAAAAAAACAGACAATATGTGCAGCAACAAATTGAAAAGTAGAAGGAGAACACAGACAAAATCAAAATAAAAATTTCTACAGAGAAGTAAGACAACATAAGAGAGGCTCGTACATAAGCACACCCAACTTCGTAAGAGATAAAAATGGAGAAATGCTGGCTGCTGAAAACAAAATAATAGAAAGATGGGCTGAATATTTTGAAGAGCTCCTGAATATCCAAAATTTCACTGATGAAAACAATGAAAATGGTGGAAACAACGGAGAACATGAGTATCAAACGGTCGAATTAGAAATACCCCCACCAAGCATGGAAGAAATTACGCATGCCATAAAAACGCTTAAAAACGATAAATCCCCTGGTCTGGACAATATTGATGCCGAGCTAATTAAAACAGGCGGTCATGAACTCATAAGTAAAATCCATCAATTAATAAAAATGGCCTGGCAACAAGAAATAATGCCGAAAGAATGGTGTGGTAGTATTATTGTACCAATATACAAGAAAGGAAAAAAGGAATCATGCATGAATTACAGAGGAATCTCACTAATCAACACTAGTGTGTAATATATTGGCTTCGATATTATTAAAAAGATTAGTACCATACGTCGAAGAAATAGTTGGTGACTACCAGTGTGGTTTCAGGTCTGGCAGATCGACTATTGATCAAATATTTTCAATAAGACAAATGCTTGAAAAGTATTGGGAATATAATCACGACGTGCATCAGATTTTTATAGACTTCAAACAGGCTTATGATTCAATTAATCATGCAACATTATGGAAGGCAATGATCGAGCTCTGCGTACCCAAGAAACTAGCTGCGGTAACACAAATGTGTGTAAGTAACCCTTTTGCACAAGTTAAAATAGGGGGGAAAATATCAAATGCTTTCTGCGTAAATTCTGGACTGAGACAGGGAGATCCGTTGTCCCCATTGTTGTTTAACCTAGCCTTAGAATGTCATGCGAAAAATATATCCAAAAATCAAACCAGACATAACTGCTCGGGGAGCAAAAATCATACTCGCCTTTGCCGATGACGTAGACGCAGTAGCACAATCAACATTAGAAATTAAGGATATTTTCTCGAGCTTTGAAGAAGCTGCATTAAACATCGGTCTAAAATAAATGAAGACAAAACAAAATACATGATCGTCTCAAAACAAGCACGACGGCGAATAAGGCAAAACATCACTATAAATGATCACAACTTCGAAGTGGCTAAAGAATTTAAATATCTAGGAGCAACAATCACAAATGACAACAAATTAGAATGAGAAGTTGAAACGAGAATAATGGCAGGAAACAGATCTTTCTTTGCAATGCAACATCTAATGAAGTCAAAACTTCTTTCACGAGGTACAAAAATCCGGATATATAAGACCATAATACGACAAGCAGTCGCGTATGGAAGCGAAACATGGACGCTAACAAAAAGAGAAATAAATAAATTGCTGGTGTGGGAACGTAAAATCCTTCGAATTATATATGGCCCTTGCAGAGACAGCGTGACAAACGAATGGAGGGGCAGATACAATAACGAGCTACAGTCTCTATTCGGAAAAGAAAATCTAGTCAGATATATAAAGGCCAAGGGCATGTGATACGCAGTAACGACAATCGCCTTATAAACAATGTGTTCTGAGAAAGGCCAGAGGGAAGAAGGTCTGTAGGGCGGCCTAGAAAAAGGTGGAAAGATGCAGTCAAAGAAGATCTAAAGAAAATGGGAGTGCGACAATGGGTATTACTGACACAGGACCGACAAACATGGAAGGCAATACTAAATGCGGCAAAGACTCACGAAGAGTTGTAGCGCCATTGATGATGATGATGAATAAATCTCCAATAGATCTAAATAAAAAAGAAACTACTTAACATAGTAGCTGAAAATATCGCCAAATTTTTCGGCCACGAAATTAGAAGAAACTGTTTGGAAAAGAAGGAAGATCGCTAACCAGATATACAGATCTTGTTATAAACCTTATAAGCAAGACTTCGCCACAATCAATAAAAATAGCGGAAGATCTAGACAAATGTAAACTGACTGTACAAGATATATTACTACATCTTACCATATCACTCGCACACCTTGTCCCGTTAGCTTTTATATGGCTGATTATAATTTCACTACCATATAGAGTCACCAAGTCTTCTCCAATCTGCTTTGGTATTTCGTACCTTTGAGGGACAAATATCATTTTGACAATATTTCTTTTTAAATGCCAGCAGTTTATTTATTTCTCGTTGATTTTAGATTTCACTGCCATCAATAACAACTGGGCAAATAATTGACTTGTACAGTACTATTTTAGATTGTCTTTTTACGAGCATAGATCTCAATAATGTTGAAAATGAGTATAATGTTATTATTTTAATTTAATTAAGAGTTATATTCTGCCTAGGCTTTCGATTTTTAGTTACTACTATGTATTTCGTCTTTTCTTCGTTTATTTGCAGTGCTTCCTAGATTACGTATCTCCTCGAATTATGAAAAAACCTGTAGAATGAAATATGCTTTATTGTCATTGAAAATTGTACAACTTTATGGACAAAGCTTACAAAAAGTCAGAAAATATCAATAACAATTAAAATTTACTGAAATTACATAAATCCTCAATATCATAAAATAAAAGATAAAATAAACAATCCATTGCGAAATTTAAATAAATTTCAAATTGCATAATAAAACCTTACGAACTATTAAGTTGAAGTTGCTGCATATAATACCCAAATACAGATAAAAATACTTTAGTTACTTGTACATAAAGGTACTGTAATTTCTTAGTTATTCATTAAGAAACTCTTCTACCGAATAATATGGTCTTTCAGATAGATAGGTTAGGTAGAATGACATATGCGACAAAAACACGACCTGACTCAGAGAGCACAAAAAGGATGTTAGAAACAGCAAAGATGAAAGGAAAATTGATGGTTAAAATACTATGTCACAGAGCTAGAAGTACAGATATACGACGTAGATGCAAGGAGGCGATCATCAAGGACTGGGTAGAAAATATAAGAGTAGAATGGAACGATCATATAAACCGAATAACAACAAATAGAGTAGTAAAGACGGCAAGAGACGGTTCCCCAATAGGAAAACGATCAGTAGGAAGACCACGAAAACGATGGAACGACAACTTACTGGATGTACATTGAAAAACTGACAACTGATAGAGTCATGTCTACATAAAAGAAGACGAAAAAGGAGAAGAAGGTAGATAGGCTTTTGTCATTTTATCGAACTTGGGGAAAGATGTTGCAGATTTAAGATGGAAAGGGAGATGGTTGTATAGGTTTTTGGCCGAATATAATATAGATTTCCTTACTAACTTAGTGGACGAGATCGGTAAATAAGCATCAAAGGCTGAATTTTTGGTGGAGTCATGATTAGCTAGTCAATTAGTCAAGAAGATCTGTAAACACTACTTGATAGTGTCGTTGAGAGTTATGGGGAGGCTCGTCTGGATCTGAACATACGGAAAACCAAAATACTCGTAATAAGTAAACAACAGCATATAAAACCGTCTATTTAGGTAAATAATACTAAACTTGAGCAAGTTGATAAAATCGTTTACCTTGGACAGCAATTAAATTGTAACGCAAAAGTCACGGCGAAATTAGATCTAGGATAGAGCAGGCTAGAGCAGGCTAGAGCGGCTTTTAGAAGGATGTCCAAGGTGTTATGTAACAGAGACTTAAAATTAGCATTGAGGATCCGCCTACTTCGCTGCTATGTGTTCTTGGTCTTACTTTATGGTGTCGAGTCCTGGACTGTGAATAAAATCGATCTAAATCGCCTTGAGGCTTTCGAAATGTGGTGCTATAGAAGAATTTTAAAAGTTTCCTGGTGGAGAAGATTCGAAACTACACAATACTAGAACGTCTCAGCAAGACTACTGAGATCATAAAAAGCATGAAGAAGAGAAAGCTGGAGTATTTCGGACATGTAATGAGAGGTCCCAAATATAGGTAGCTACAAAATATCATCCAAGGAAATATAGCAGGCAAACGCAGTCCAGAACGAAGAAGAACTTCATGGTTGAAGAACTTGCGAGATTAGTATGGTGTTGATACAAGCGTGCTATTTAGGGTGGCAGTAAATAAAATTAAGATAGCTATGATGGTAACCAACGTTCTGAAAGGACATGGTATATGAAGAAGAAGTCATGATTAGGTCTTGCTGAAAAAACATGTAGATATTTACGAATTAAGCAAACAGTTTTTAAATTATATAAAGAGGGAAGCGTTAAAATCCCATAATTTTTGAAGCAGCTTCTTACTTACTTACTTAGTCCTAAGCCTTTCTACCGTTAGGTGTAAGGCTAGTGGGGTTAAGATTTGCACTGTTGTCTCCATGCTATCCGGTCTTGTGTTAGATTTCATGCACTTTCCCATGTCAATCCTTTCTTCTCAACTTCTTTTCTGATTTCGTCTACCCACCTAACTCTTGGTCTTCCTCGTTTGTTTTTCCCTTGCATTCTCGTTTCAAACACTCGTTTTGTTAATCTTTCATTCGACATTCTACACACGTGCCCGAACCATCTTAGTTGCCCCTCTACTATTTTTTCGTTTATAGGTTCTAGTTTTAGGTTTTGTCTGATTGTTTCGTTTGGTATTTTGTCTGTCCTCTTTCTGTTTGCTATTTTCCTCAGGAACCTCATTTCCATAGCATTGACTCGAGATTTTTGTCTTCCTGTCAATGTCCATGACTCGCTATTATAGATGATTGTAGGTCTAACTACTGATTTAACGACTGCCGTTTTTACCTTCTCCGGTATTTCTTTTTTCCCCAAAAATGTTGTTTTCATAGTGTTAAATAAGCTTCCTGTTCGTCCCATTCTCTCATTTATTTCCATGTCTTGTTTACCGTTTGATTCAATTATTGCTCCTAGGTATTTAAAATGTTCCACTTGTTCTAGTTGTTTTCCGTTTAATTGTATTGCGTGTGTCTTTCTCTTATTTGAAATTATCATTGTTTTTGTTTTCTCTGTATTTATTTTCATATTTATGTTTGACAGTTCTTCTTCTAGGATTTCAAGGTTGTTCTGTAGGTCTTCTCTGTTTTCTGCTATCAAAACCATGTCGTCTGCAAATAGAAGCTCTGATAGTTGAGTCTGTTTTATTTGCCAGTATCCTAATGTTAGTTTTCTCATTCTTCTCTTGGCTTTCTTTATTGCTTCATCCAGTACCACTGAGAACAGCAGTGGGCTCAACACGCATCCCTGTTTGACGCCTTGACTTGTAGTAAATTCTTCGGATTCCTCGTTGTTGGTTCTCACCGTATTTGAATTATTATTGTACATATCCTTTATTACATCAATTGTTATCCTGTCAACTCCTCTTTCCTTTAATGTCCTCCATACGTCCTTTCTTTGTATTCTGTCAAACGCCTTTTCCAGATCAATAAAGCATATATGTATTTCTCTATTTTTATTGATTACTTTCTCACTTATTTGTCTTATTGTGAATATGTGGTCTTGCGTGCTTCTGTCCTTCCTGAATCCACATTGTGTATCTTCCATAGTTGGTTCTATTTGGGTTTTTATTCTTGTTTCTATTATTCTTGCGAATACCTTCCCAGGAATACTTGATATAGTAATACCTCGGTAATTATTACAGTTTCTCTTGTCGCCCTTTTTGTGTATTGGTAATATAATGTCTTTCTTCCAGTCCTGTGGTATTTCTGCACTCTTTATGATATCATTCATTAGTTCTTTCATGCTGTCCACTCCCTCTATTCCCATGAATTTTATCATTTCCGGGGTGATATCATCCTTGCCTGGTGCTTTGCCCAATTTAACTCTTTCAATTGCCTTTTCTAGTTCCTCTGTTGTTATGGGTTCTACTTTTTGTTCTTCATTAATTTCTTGTATCTCCACTATGTTGTCTACGTCTGTATGAGTTAGCTCTTTGAAATGTTCTCTCCATCTTTCCATTATTTGGTTTTCTTCTGTTATTACCTTTCCATTCTTGTCTTTTATATTCGGCATCATGTGTTCTTTCTTTTGTCTGAGCTGTTTTAATGCGCCATAGAAGAGTTTTTGGTTTTCTCTATAATTATTTGTCATTTTTAGTCCAAACTTTTCCCATGACCTTTCTTTTTCTGCTTTCACAGCTATTTTAACCTCTTTTCTTTTTTCTTTATAGGCCTCATAATCTTCAGGGCGCTTTCTACTTAGATATCTCTTCCATTTTTCTTTTTTGTTCTTTACTTTCCTTCGTATTTCGTCCGTCCACCATTCAGTTCTCCTCATGCTATTATTTGCTATTTTTGTCTTCCCGCAAGTTTCCTCAGCAGCTATGATTAAGCTGGTCTTGAGATTTTCCCACTTTTCTTCTATACTTGCAGTTTTTGCCCTACCTTTCAAAATATTGTCTAATTTTTCTTGGAATATCTTCTTATATCTTTCTTCTTTTAATTTGTAGCTTTTTACTTTTTCATTTACTACCTTTCTCATCTTTTCTTCATTTTCTTTTGCTGTTCTCATTCTCATTATTACTAGATGATGATCACTGCCAATCTCTGAGCCTCTTTTGACTTTCGTGTCTTGTACTCTTTTCCATTTGTTGCTACTTACCAAAAAGTAATCTATGATTGATTTTTCATTTCTACTTTCTTGTACTCTCGTGTATTTGTGTACTTTTTTATGTTTAAATTTTGTATTTGTTATAACAAGTTTATTCTCCATACATATTTCTATTATTCTTTCACCATTTTTGTTTAGTATTTCTTCTCCTTCTTTTCCCATGCATTCCTCAATTCCATTGTTATTATTTCCGACTCTACCGTTTAGATCTCCCATTACAATTATATTTTCTGCCCCATTGTCAATTTGCATTTGGAGCTCCTCGAAAAATTTATCCTTCTCTTCCTTTTTTGCATCTTCATTTACTCCGTAGGCTGTTATTATTGTCCATATTTCCTCGTCTATCAGTTTCATTTTCAGCAATAATATTCTCTGGTTAACATATGTTTCTTCTATAACGTATTGTAGTCTATTCGGTGCAATTATTATCCCTACGCCTTCTTTTGCTCTCTCCTTTGCATCAGCTCCTACCCAAAATAACCAATATCCTTTGTGTATTTTCTTAAAACCTCTTCCTTTCATTTTCGTTTCCGTTATTCCTAATATTTCTATTTTTTGTCTGATCATTTCTTCTAGAAGTTCTACCTCTTTTCCATTGATGCTTCTTACGTTCCATGTTCCCATTTTTATCTATCCTTGTTTCTGCGGTATATCTTTCATCTTCTTTCTATTCTCATCCTTGTTTACCTTTGCATCGTGCTTTTTCCTATCGTTATTCCTATTCGTCGCCCTGGTCGTCATTGTCAGATCCTTTTCGTTGCTTTGGTCGTTATCAATGTTCCTCGTGTGGGTGTAGTTTTCTAGTTTTTTGGATGTTTTTCCAGTTCCTTTTTTATTTTGTTCCATCTCCATTCTTCTTGGTTTACTAACACCTTGTTGTAACCAATTTTGACGTCTTTGCCTTTCTCTTTTTCGTTTTTTGCAAAATTTCTTAGGAGTTTCTGCTTTTCTTTCTCTTCTCTAGTCAAGTCATCATTGATGAATACTTTCTCTCCTACGACGTTTTTTAGTTTATATTTTTTTGCCATAATCTGGTGTTTTTCCTCTTCATTTCTTAGTTTTATTACGCATGTATTCTCGCCTATTTTTTTTACTGTTGTAGGTGTAATATCAATTTGAAGATGTTTATTAAAAAGTCCTTTTATTCTTTCTTTTAGGCTGCTTGGTTCATTTGTATCCATTTTTAGACCATTTATTACAATGTTGTTTTTTCTTCTATTTTTTTCGATTATTTCGACTGCTTTTTTCATTTCTTGTAACTCTCTCCTTATTTCTGAATTCTCTTTTCTTATTTCCTGATTTTATTTTTTTAATTGTTCGTTTTCTACTGTCAGTTTTAGTAGAGCTTCGTTTGTTTTGTTTTGTTGGTCTTTAATTTCTCTTATTTCAGTTTTTATTTCTTTCTGTTCTTGCTTCATATCTTTTTGAGTTGTGGTCATTTCTTTCATCATTATTAATAACTGGTCTAATTTCTCAGATTCAGTTGTTTGGCGTTTTGTAGGAGTTCTTAGTGTTTTTTTGCTGTTTACAAAAAAATCTATATTTTCTCCTTTTCTTTTTCTTCCTTCATCTGTAGAGTATTCGTCGCTGTCCATTCTTACAATATTTTCCTTGGCCTTTTCTTGTTATTTCGCTGTTTATCTCCTTCCCTGTCCTACACCGCGAAAAGAGTCGTCGACCAGTCAACCCGTCGAATCTCCGACCCTTATCGGTGTTTATATGTGGGTCACTTCTACCGAGTTACTTTTCGTTGTAAGTCCCGTTTTCCGAGTTTTCTTACAGCCGAAAGTTAAAACGATATTTATTCACCAACGCCACTTTGCCGTCGATTTTAGAAGAACTATTTAAGGTTGTCTATAAAAATACCAAGAAATTTTACAGAATCAACGATACTGATCTGGCTGTTATTAAGAAGCAATGGTTGAAGAACTCCTTTATAGGATAATGCTACTGTCTTATCCACGTTAAAATAGAGTAAATTAGAGTCGGACTAGGATTTTATTTTAAGTAGATCAGAAGTTGTAGTTGTATGAAGAGTTGCAATGTTAGAGTTTCTCCAGGTGATACTGGTATTATCAGCAAAAAGAAAAATGTTTCCATCGATTTTTAAATTAGTATCTCATTTATAAAGATAAGAAAAAGTAGAGGAACCAACACTGAACCTTGTGGTACTCTACATACAATGCTTTTGTGACTAGAGTCAGTATCATTTGCTCTAACTAGTTGTTTCCTATTCCGCAAGTAAGATTAGAAAAAATTCAAAGAAATACCTCGAATTCCGTAGACATTTAGTTTTTTTTATCAACATGTGATTTACACAATCAAAAGCTTTGGAATACTCACAAAAAACAGTGGCAGTGTAAAGATTATTGTTTAGTGCTTGGTAGACACACAATGTAAAACCACTGGTACATTTATTAGATAAAAAGTCAAACTGATTTTCCGATAAAATGTTGTTTTCAACGAGAAAGAACATAAGTCGGGCTTTTATAAGTCTCTCAATAATTTTGGATAGTACCGGTAGTAAGGCAATTGGTCTCTATTTACAGTCATTCGATTTTTCACCACTCTTATGAAGAGGAATAATAATGGCTGTTTTTTTCCAGTTTCCATAGTGCTGAAAGGCACTTTAATATTGTCTTCCCTGTCTCAATTTCAATATTTAGTAAATTCTGAAGGTATTTCTTCTCCTGCTTCATTTCTCATAACTTGTGTTTCCCCCTCACCTCCACGTTGTCTCACTCTCTTCCCTGTAGAATTTTTTCACTTGGTTTATCTCTAAACTTTTGCCTATTTCCCCTATTTGATGTTCTAGTTAGCTCTTCTTTTTAGTTCTGAATATAATAGTCGTCTTGACTGTGCTCTTGTTCCGTGAAAAATAGCTCTGGTTTCACCTGTAGGATTTTGTAAAATTCTCAGTCTTTGCCAAGTTTTTATTTCCAGCATTTCCTCGCATTCTTTGTCAAACCATTTTCGTTTTGAGTGATTCTTCTTTTTTTTTTTCAATGGATTCATTTACCAAAGAATCACCAATGGGTATTTTCAATACCCTGCTCTAACATAATATTTCGAACGATTCAATGTTCTTTATGATTTCTTTCTGTAGTTACATCCTTCCATTTCGTAAATCAATGTAAAAACACGTATCACTCTAAAGCTGTTAATTTGAGGTTTTCAGAAAGTTCCGTTTGTGAACGTTTTTTAGTTTTATAAATGTTTGTATTGTATTTTAATTTTTCCCAGTTATTTAAACGCATTATCAATTTCTATTTAGGTTGGCTTTATCAGTAAGCCTTCTTCTACATTTTATATTAATTTAACAAACCTAGATTTAGTTATTAATTATTTAAGTCCAAATCTACTGAAACTATCATTCGTTTCGTTCAGAAGCTAGTGTAACGATTCAAGGTTATCTGATACGATACGATAACAGTGCCATTGGGCCATTAAGAATAGTTCAAATATGTTTATCAAGGACAAAAATTATTTTCGGGGAAATTTTTTCAAAAATCGATCGCCTTTGTTCGTAAGCTCTCGGCCTAAAACGATCAACTTGTTCGAAATTCACCTAGACGATTAGAAATTTAGTCAAGTGAGCAACGATTACCGTCAGCGCACGAGTACCTTCTAATTTTTTTATTGTCTTTGCGTGTGTCACCGGAGTCTGTGTATACGTTTATATTTGAATATCATAGAATTTTATCAGTTTCACCTGTTATCTCTATTTACGTCGCGTGAAATTGTTGGATACTTTTCATTGTTTTCAGTGCTTTGAAAAAAATATTTTTGTGATTTTTGTATGAAACTAAGTTAAAATGCAGCTGTGGAGCAATTTGGTGATTGTTTGCTTGCTTATTTTGGCATGTACAGGTAATACAATAGTTAGATTATTATCAAATTTTCTTATCAAGGTATATAATTAATATGTATAAGGTATTTTCTAGAAATTAATTGCATTATTTTAACTGTTCTTGCGGAAAGACCGCACAATATTTTTGCGGCTTTTAATTTGATTTAATTTATTAATATTGAGGCTTGTTGTATATATATATATATATATATATATATATATATATATATATATATATAAATATATATATATATATATATATATATATATATATATATATATATATATATATATATATATATATATATATATATATATATACACTCCGCGTCATAGAACACGGGCCACCCCCAGTATTTAAAATATTTTCGAAATTATTATTTATTGCTACAAAATTAAGCATTTATTTTTTTGTATTGAATTAATATTATTTTATTTTTAATGTGTCTTGGGTTATTTAAGTTAAAT
Source organism: Diabrotica undecimpunctata (assembly GCF_040954645.1). NCBI lineage: Eukaryota > Metazoa > Arthropoda > Insecta > Coleoptera > Chrysomelidae > Diabrotica > Diabrotica undecimpunctata. The sequence goes on along the minus strand of NC_092807.1, from coordinate 31,329,064 downwards.
GGGTTGTTGCGAAAGCAAACCGACCATATAACTGGATTGGGGATATTCGTAGAACCTATAAAACAAAACAATTTTGAGAAAAAGTTTTCGAGGAAGAGATTGTTTTGAGAAATGTATGACATTGTAAATGGTTCTAATGAGTTTTAAACGCATCTCAGTATTACAGTAGCCGATTTAGTGTGAAGTAGTCTTGAATGAATAACGATGGAGAATTTTCAAAAATCGGTTGAAATTGTAACGTTACAGGGAAGTGGATTAAGTCAAAGACAAGTTGCAAGACAATTGAATGTTAGTCGTTCGACTGCACAAAGGACCCAGAAACGATTTATTGTGACAGGATCTCACCAACGACGACCTGGTACAGATCCAAAAAGGAAAACAATCGCTAGGGAAGATCGCGTCGTCATTCTTGCTGCATTACGGAATCAGACCCAAACCGCTAGAATAATTCAAGGCCATTTACAGCAAGCTCAAGGACCAGCAATCAGCCTTTCTACTATTCGATGAAGATAAGGGAGCAAGGTTTGACAGCTTGCAGACCAGCAACGGGGCCCTTACTTTCCCCAGCTCACAAAAGACGAAGACTCGATTTTGCCTGTGAGCACATCAATTGGACAGCAGACGATTGGAAAAAAAGTATTGTTTACGGATGAGTGTAAAATGTCTATTTATGGTAAAGATGGACGCAGTACGGTGTACAGACGGGCTGGAGAACGTTTCGCTGGTTGCACTCTGGCACCACGGGTTGCTTTTGGTGGTGGTTCAGTAATGTCTTGGGCAGGGATTTCTTTTGATGCGCATACGGATCTCGTCGTGATCGACAGAGGTGCGTTAACAGAAGTAAGGTACATAACGGAAATCTTACAACATCATGTGATGCCCTATGCTGGATTTATTGGCAACGAATTCCTGTTAATGCAGGATAATGCGAGACCACACACGGCAAGGATAGTAACGGAGTACCTTGACGAGGTTGGTATTCCAAAAATAGACTGGCCTGGTCAAAGCCCCGATTTCAATCTTATTGAGCATATATGGAACCTGCTAAAAAGTCGCGTTAGACGTCGCATACCTGCTCCAACAACACCTGGAGAGCTTCAGATGGCACTCGTTGAGGAATGGGCCACTTTTCCCCAAAGAGATATCCAAAACGTTATAAGTTCCATGCCAAATCGAATGAGGAGTGTCATCCAGAATCGAGGTGGCAATACCCATTACTGAAAATGGATACCAGCTTTTTTTTAAATATACAGTTCATTGTTGTTTTAAAAACTGTAAGTTGATTTTTTCAATAAATTTCCTATTTTTCTTAATTTTTTTATTTTTGATTGATGTTTTACGATAATGATGAAATTTTATACTAAACGAGTTATTGATTCAATATACAAAAAAATAAATGCTTAATTTTGTAGCAATAAATAATAAATTCGAAAATATTTTAAATATTTGGGGTGGCCCGTTTTCTATGACGCGGAGTGTATATACATATAATATGAAATGGTTTTATTATCAATATCAATACTGAGAATTAAAAACCGAAAATTATTTTTATGAACAAGCAGCATAAGTAAATAATACGCATAGTTAGTAGATAATAAAACCAATAACTTATGATTGAAGTTCTCTTTATCCCTATCAAAGATATATTATATTTATATTTGAGTGCCACATGATTCCTCACTTTTAGATTTTATAACTCCTCACTGAATTATACAGGGATTTTGTTATCTGTTTATAGTGATTATTGTTTCGCTGCCAAAAGTCAGGACAGGTCTATAAACTGCTTTGAAAACTTTAATTTTCGTATTCCGTGATATTTCTTTGCTACATATAAATTTTTTGTTTATTGTATGATATAGTTGTAGCCTTTTCTCTACCCTGCTATTGATTTCTGCTTCTAGAGATCCTGTTTCTTTTATTATTAGGTAGTTACTCCTAATAAGCAGCTATGTAAAATTATTAACTTGTTCTATTTTTGTTCCTTAAATTTCTATATTATTCTAAGTTCTTCTCTTGTTTCTCATATCTGCATACCTTTTGTTTAGTTAATATTTATCTTCATTCCGTTTTCAGTGAGTACTTCTTTCCATATTTCTAAATTATTCTGAAGATATTTTTCAATTTTTTGCAATTGGCATTAAGTCGTCAGCAGGAAATACTCTTTCCGAGATTTCTACTCTTTGCGGATTTCTAAACACTACATCCAGTTTTTTACTTCTTGTTGTGCATGCCTTAATAATTTCGTCCATAAATATAATAATAATAGTGTTGGGCTAAGTGCTCCTCCTGTGTTAAGCCTCCATTTATTGTAAACGTATCTGATGATATATAATCTGAATAAGTCTGAAGAGAACTGGGCTTAACGAGTCATCCTGTCTGACTCCGCTTTGTACTGGTATACACTGTGTTAGTTTTTCATTTATCTTTGCCTGTATTCGATTATGGAAGTAGATGTTTTCGATGGTTTTTATAATATTGATTGGTATGTTTCTTTTATACAGTAGATGTAAGACGTCTTCGACTTGGATGCGATCGAAAGCCTTTGTCAGGTCTATAAAACATAGATATGCTGGTTTATTGTACTCGATGGCATTTTCTGTGATTTGTCTTAGTACAAATACGGCGTCTACGCAGGATCTTCCGGATCTGAATCCTTGTTGTTCATCTGATAAACATGTTAGTTTATTGATTTTGTTGGTTAGGAACTTTTGTTGTAAGCTTAAGTGCGGTGTTCAGTAGATTTTTGCCTCTATAATTGTTGGGGTCTTCTTTATGTTCTTTCTTGAACATTGGTATCATTATGCTGTTTCTCCATGCGTCTGGTATCTTGCAGCGCAAGATTAGTTTTTGTATAAGTTTTGTGATATCTAGGGTTATACTTTCTCCTCCCTGTTTTAGAAGCTCGTTGATTATTCCATCTGATCCTGGTGACTTTCTATTTTTGAGTGAGTTTATGGTTATCTCTACTTACTGAAAACTGATTTCTATGTCGGGTCTTAATTCAGGTACTTTATTGTATTCATTATTGTTTTCCTTTCCTTTAAACAGATCCGCCAGGTATCTTTCCCATTCGTTTGCTGTTATGTTATTGTATTCCTTCAATTCTGCCATTTCTTTCCGTTGGTTTCTTATGAATCTCCATATTTGTTTTTGTGTACCGTAGAAGTCGCTTTCCATCCTTTTTGTAAACTGTTCCCAGTTGCATTAAACATCTTTAGTAATAATTCTGTTGCATTTTGTCCCATTTTTTTCATCATTTCACTTGTATACTTGGAACATCGATATACCGCAGTTCAAATATATCTAACAATTAAATAAGGAAATAAATTATAACTGAATTTCTACAGACAGTCACATTTTAATAGTTTTCAAATAAATTTTCAACGACTTCGTTTCTTTAATTCATTAAATCGCGATGCATTTGCATTTTAGTCAATGTCATTAAATACATTTCTATAAGAACTTATTTTGCTTTTTTTTAAATATGAGATACGTGATTCCTTGTCTGTTTATTATGGTATTTTACATAATTCGATGGTATTTATTGCAAATAGCCTTGCATATAAACGTGTTGTATAAATTATTATTTATTGTCTTTGGTCATGGTCAAGAATATATTTTATATCGTTGTTTAAAAAGTCCCAAAATTTAGTAAGAAGTCAAAATAATTAAGAGTTTTATGCTATTTTTTCAGATTCTCGTTTCTTTATTAGTGTCTTGCCCTCTTGATAAATGTTGGTGGTCATCACCATTGTTTTTGCTCTTACAGAAAAAGAAAAGTGATATAGTTATTTCCTCAAATTAATATTGTCTTTTTGATTTATGTTATTTTCTACGACCATCCTCTCGTTTTAATTGTAAATTGTCGTGCATAAGCGGCCGATCCAGACATTTGCCCCCTGTGTATCCACACCTGTGTAGGGCACTCTGTGCACACCTGTGTATTATATACATTTCTCATTCATTTCGAATAACTTATCTAGATCCATTTGTTGATCTTTTCTTTTTGCTTTTGTGATTTGTTATATTGTAATTTTGTAGTGTTTCATGGATAATTATCGAGTATCATGTGCAATAATTTTTTCTTCGTGTATAACCAGAGATTTACATTTAAGTAGGAAAACTAAAGTTTTAGTAGCATACCACGAATCCTTTTCCAGTTTACAGATTTAATGTTCAGCATATCTTTTTCTATAGCTATTTGTAATTTTTCAATTCACGTAAAATAAATATTTAGAAGCCATGAGTTTAGTCCGTCTATTTTTCACATATTATTTTTACACAGGATTGTGCAAATATTTACAAATTCCCTTGCTATTTCAATAGGCTTATTAGTTCTTTTCTAAAATGTCACAGCTAGCGTAAGACTATCTAAATAAGAAACAAATAAATTCTGTATACAACAAGGAGACACCGTCTCCTCAAAGCTATTCACGACGCTTTTAGAACATACTTGCAAGAAGGCAGATCTGAACGAGTATGTTTTCAACATAAATGGAGAGGAGATCAGTCATTTGAAATTCGCAGATGACATTGTCCTTATAGCCGATCGCGTGGATGAGGCAATAATAATCTTGGAAAAATTATATTACGCTTCCTTGGAGAATCGAAATATTTCTGTAGATGGAAGGGCTATTGAGCCGACTGCATCGTATAAGTACGTATAGGACATGGAAGTCGATTGGGCAGAGATAATCAGACATGCCAGGGCTCACACGTCGCACAGGATTAGTCTGGGCAGTGTTTGGTAAATTAAACTATGTACTTAAATCAGACATACCCATAGGCGTCAAAAGGAAAAGCTTTGACCAGTGTGTGTTACCTGCACTTATTTGTAGAGCGGAAACATTAACACTGACAAAAAAGGTAGTGAACAAGATTCGCGTATCTCAGAGAGCTATGGAGCGGCAGATGTTTTGTGTTTCTCTGAGAGACCGAATTCCAAACGAAGAAATACATCGTAGAACAGAAACAATAGACGCTATAAAAAGATCGCGTCGATAAATTGGAATTGGGTAGGACACGTCGCCAGATTATCAGATAATCGATGGACAAAATGTATTTTAGAGTGGAGACCAAGACAAGAAGCACTACGGAGCAGAGGATGCCCACCAACCAGATGGACTGACGCCCTGAACCGTGTTAGCAGTAACCGAATGGATGCCGTACAAGATAGAGACAGATGAACAGAGCTGAGGGAGACCTACGTTCAGCAGTAGACGCTTACAGGTTGATAATGATACTGATGATTAATTTTTTTTAATTGTACAGTACTCATTAAATGTTATTTTTACTTTTCTCTAATAGCGCAGTGTTTTGCACGTGTTCACCTGTTCACCAAAGACGGAAGACTTTTTCCTCGATCTTGCTTTAGGAGATAGTTAGCTCTATTTTGCCGTGTTTGACGTGCTATATAACTAGTAGAAATTGCAATTTTTTTAAAATTAATTGGACGGGATGCGATGCACCGTAAAGGATTCGATAACACCCTGTGCAATAATTACAGTTTGTAGAGCAGATATCGCTGTTTCAAAGCGTATACTTTAAAGATAAATCCGCATAAAAGCTGTCTCAAAGTAGTAAACAACCATTGCTGTGGTGAGATTCATTATCTCAACATCGTGTATAAGCGATGTTAGCGCAGCTAATAAATTTATCAATAGTAGATATTTGGGCCTCATTCGTTAATAATTTTTAGAATCCAATCCTTAACTGACGAGGAAGCTTTGTGTGGTTATTAAGATACCTTTTCTTTAACTATTTTTTAACCAGATTTAGATTTGTCAAAATACATGAAGGAATAGGAATAATGACCCTACCACCAGACAATCAATAGCCCTCCGCAGATCTCCTACAATATTTCAAGCAGAATTAGTAGTAATACATTTTTATACTCACGAGTGCCCTAACAAACGGATCAATTCGGCCAATGTTTGTTGCATCTGACAATGAAGCTATACGAAACTACAAGAGGTTCTTTGAGAATATTTGTGCTTCCACTAAGATATCTTTTTAGCCATTTTTTAACCATATTAAGATAGGTCAAAAACAAATGAAGGAATAGGAATAGAAGTTAATGACGCTACTAGAAGACTACCAATAGCCCTCAAAAGTCCTATTGTATTTGCTATAACTTTTGAATGTTCAAATTCCCCTGAAATTCTGCTGATCTGAATGATGTTTCTAAAGCCAGGTTTTGCCAGGTATGCCGTTAAATCCTGGGATTTTTTCAGGAGAAACGTCTTTTAAAGTCGATCTCTATTTCTCTACTTGTGAAAGAGCGAGAATGTTCGGTCTCGATCGATTTCAAGCAGAATTAGTAGCACTAGATTTTTGTGCTGAAGAGCGTCCGAAAAAACTGTTCAACTCGGCTAAAATATGACAACGAATCTATCCCTCTGCAACTGTCTACAACTTGTAAGTTCGTAAGAGTTTGGAATTGCAAACAGTCCATTAAATAACTGCCTAACAAAGTAATTTTTTTATACTCGGTTCTCTGATTTAAGTCCAACTGTCTAGTAAATTTAGTAATTATTTTTTGCTATGTTGATTAAAATTTTACCGATTGACAGTGTTGACAGTGGCTGAAAATTACTATACAACCAAGCATACGTGCTCATAGTCAATGTTTAAACAACAAATATTTATATGCAGTTTATGAACAATATAAAACTGTGTCAATTAAAACAAGTTAATTTTTGAAAATTTATAGTCGTTTATAGATTAATTAAAAACCTTCCTTAAAATCATACATAACAGAATCCACATGAAATTAGAACAAGAAATAAGTGATTCACAGATGGGTTTTAGAAAGGGTCTAGGAACTAGAGAAGCATTATTCGGAGTCAATGTTCTGACACAACGATGTCTGGATATGAATCAGGACATATATGCTTGCTTCATAGACTTTAAAAAAGCTTTTGACAGAGTTCAACATGAAAAGCTTTTAAGAATTCTTAAGACCAAAAACATAGATAGTAGAGATCTACAAATTATATCGAATCTGTATCAAAATCAGAAAGCAAGAATAAGGGTCGAAGGAGAACTGACAGAGGAAGTAAGTATACTTAGAGGAGTTCGACAAGGGTGCATACTTTCACCACTCTTATTCAACGTCTACATTGAAGTGATATTTCAAGAAGCTTTATTGGATATTGTGGAAGGTATTTTGGTCAACGGAAATAGCATTAATAATATTAGATATGCGGACGATACGGTCATATTTGCAAGTGACATGGAAGATCTACAGTACATAATACAACATGTATACAATGCATGTGAAAGGTATGGACTGCAAATGAATCTCAAGAAAACGAAATCAATGATATTCTCAAAAAAACCACAAAATGTAGATAACCTGATCATCAATAATACAACGATCGAAAGAGTAACAACATATAAATATTTAGGAACGTGGCTAACCGGAGATGGAGATCAAACAAAAGAAATCAGATCTAGAATAGAAAAGGCAAGAAACGCGTTCATAAAATTGAAGAACTTACTTTGCAACCGTAACCTTAATCTAGAGATCCGCACAAGAATGCTACGTTGTTACGTTTTTCTACTTTACTATACGGCATGGAAGCGTGGACAATAAAACAGTCTGAAATCAAAAAATTAAACTCCTTTGAGATGTGGTGCTACAGGAGAATTCACAGAATATCGTGGACTGAAAAAGTGACTAATATAGAGGTGTTACAAAGAATGAAAAAAGAATGTGAAGTCATAAAAACTGTTAAAATTAGAAAGATTCAATATCTGGGTCATATAATGAGGGGCGAGAAGTACGTATTACTTAGATTAATTATGCAAGGGAAGATACAAGGGAAGAGAAACCCAGGACGATGCAAAATATCCTGGCTAAGAAATTTGAGAGAGTAGTTCGGTTGCAGCTCATTAGAATTATTCAGAAGCGCGGCCAATAAAATTAAGATAGCGATGATGATTTCCAACCTCCGATAGGAGAAGGAACCTGAAGAAGAAGAATAGATTAATATTTACAAATAGAAAGGTTATAATGAAAATTAATAAGTATACACTCTCATTATTCATGATTATCCTACTTTTTTAATGAAAGAAGTCTGCAACAGTTAGTTCATCTGGGTTATTTATATGGAGATGGAGAATCTTTTGTGTTATATTTTCTGAACATTGAATTTGTTAAAATATTAACAAGCTGAGCTTCATTAAGGCTTAAAATATGAGTGCCACTGCATAAGGGACTTATTGCTGGCAATGAAATTGCCGATTGTCTTTCCAAAGAAGTACCTACTCATTTTATCTGATTAGAATCTTTCTGCGGTATAACAAAAAGCCTCATATAAAAAGCCTACTTATTTATTTAACCTATGGTATTTCTATATGGTATATGGTATGGTAAGCTATATGGTATAATGAACATTAAAATTGTTTCTATTTAAAAAACTGAATCATGTAGAATTTTCTGATGCGTTCAAGTGTGTACCAAGTCCCACGTGGTAGGTCAAATCCAGGTCTCTCTAGGATGCAAGGTATAATTGCATAGAATCTCTTCAGTTTCTTCTAGGTATTTTCTTTGTGTTAATAAAGCCCAGTCATCAGCTTAGCCAAACTTTGTTGATGTTGGTATCGGCATGTCTGCTATATAAAAGCTAAAAAGTAATGGTGCCAGTACGGAGCCTTGCAGTAGACTATTTTTGAATTTTCTGGGGTGCCTATTTCTGATCCCATAATTACTTATAACTTACTATAGGTATACTCTGTAGGTAAGCATATTTTCTGTTAATCTGGTGGTGAATTTATAAGGAATATTGCGTAATAATTTAAAAATCATTCCTTTTCGCCAGAAAACAGTGTCGAAAGCTGCTGACAGATGTATGAAAGCAGCAGAACTCTTTAGTTTTCTTTGAAAACTGGCTTCTTTGTAAGTACTTACAGAGATACAAGTCCTGGTCGGTGCAATCTCGATTTGGTCTAAAACCTGCTGGTTGGATTAGAATAGTTTTGCGGATTATTGGATTTATTCTGTAAAAAATTAGTCTTTCAAGTAGTTTACATATATGTTATAGACATTAGAGCAATTGGTCGATAGTTTTTTGCGTGGTCAGTTGGTTTACCCGGATTTAGTTTGCTATGACGTTTGAATGTTCAAATTCTCGTGGGATTCTGCTGGTCTGAATGATATTTGTAAAGCCTGGCTTTTATGTATTTCCCGCAATTGAGTATAAATTCGGGGTCTTTATAATTTCGGACTTTTTCAGAACGTCTTTAAAAGGCGTCTATTTTTTCACTTGTGAAGAGGCGAGAATGTTTGATCTCGATCAATTCTACAGTTTTGAAACGTTTATTTACGTCTCATGTGTGAGCTTTATCTCTGGTCGCTCTTGATGTCGAAACAATATGAGATGTCATGAGATCGGGAAGCCTACTGAAATTTATTAGATACGGGGTTAAAGGCAAACAAATGTTTTGATTACGTTTGACTCAGTACATAAAAATACTCTTAGATTTTTAAAAATCTACTTAGGGTAGGGAAGCCTACTGAAAAATATTACAGTGTTAAAGGAAAACAAACATTTGATTACATTTGGCTCACTACCTGAAAATACTCTTGGAATTTTAAAAAACAGAACTCATTAGTCATTGCTTACCTAGGTATCTTATATATCATCTTTAAAATGGACAAAAAGGAAGAATCAACGTACAGATTCTGTGAAAATTCACCGAACATATTACCTGCAACTGTGAAATAATTATACGCCAACGCCGTAATTACTAGTAACAAGTCTTTTTAGAGTTTGAGCAATTTGTTTGCAAGCGTTTAGGTCACATAATTACCAATACATTGTTGCAAAAGTTGCGATTTGTAACAAAAACTAAAAGACAAAATTCAATTTTCGTATAAGTTGTTTTGGGAAACCGTTTGTATGTTTTATTTATATTAGTACAATAACCTCTTATTTACTATTGTGATTTTCGAAGAAATTGTTGTAACATTATATCACGCAAATGTTGCCATCAAAAACAATCATTTACCGGAAATCGTAACATCTTACCTGGCTTGTCCATTGCAATAAAAAACAATCAGTAGCCAATTTGGACTAATTATAAGACTCGACAATCGTCATGAAGTGATGAAGCAAGTCTCGTAATTGGATATATTAAACAAATATTTTAAGAAATTACGCATCAGATTGTAACAAGAGAGTAGAATTATTTGTTTCAAGTAATTAGTAAGAATTATTTGTTTCAAGAATCATGTCTGTATAATAATTAACTAATTTCCAACAATATTAACAGAATTATCTTAAAATGTTATAATTACAAAGATATTATCTAATAATTTGTATCTTTTTGTTGTATTTAATGATTCTTGTGTTCTAGTATGCGATTTTGAAAGGGTTTTTTGTATGCCTAATGTAAAATTTTGGATATACACCAATATTTACTTATAAATTCCTTATTTTGAACGTCTCTTCGCTTTGTTAGTTATTTTTTTATTTATCTATTAACTTTTATTTTCATAGGAAAACAGTACCATATCTTTTTTATTGTTTTTATTGGGAATTAGGCAACAGTTTAAAATACACTATTTATTTTAACCTTTCGATTTCCTCTTCGGAAATGGTTTTTAAAATATAAATTAAAACAAAGTTTTTATACACATAAACAAATTAAGCTGAAGGTTCATAAAGGTAGCTTTCATACCTAAACCTGACAAAACCGAATATTGCTCGAAAGGCACATTAGAGGTGCTAATAGAGCAACATTGTACATCAAAACGCCACTGGATCATTTTATAGAGAGGATAGAGTTCGTTTTGGAAAACTAAGAGGTAATTCTGGATACATTTATCGATATAGAGACTGTATTCGACAACACCTTATACGAAGCAATCACAAGGGCGGTTCGGCTGAAAAAAATAGACGAAACACTTTGCAGGTGGATATATTACATGGTACTGGGAAATACAGTGTCAGCACGAGTAGTCAGAGGCTGTCTGCATGGGGGAGTCTTATCTCGTCCCTTGTGGAATCTGGTCATGAAGGATGGCTATCATGTCCCGGGCTATGTGGATGACTGAAACAAATAACCAAAAATGAACAATTAATATCGTAATTGTAGCCAAACGCACTAATGGAAAAATGTGGAGTTTAAAAACCAGATATGCTATATTAGATATATAACAAACATCAACATATGTATCAGTGGTAATGCGGCCAAAGGTACAGAAAAAAGTGTCACCCTCAAAGACGTGCTTGTCTCGAAATGACAGGAGCTTCAAGGGGCACACCAACTACAGCTATGAAGATCCCTCTGGACCTCCTTTCTCTACATATTTTTGTAAGGGGAGACGTGAGAATGAATTTTTATAGACTGCGAGACAACTTCAGCAACACAATTCATAAATTTAACAATCCGTATGGATAATAGCTTCTGACAATATGGTACCAAAATATAGTACCTTACCAGGTGAAAATCATCGGATAGATAGGGCAGGCTACAACGTTATATCTGATACATAGATGACTTTAAAACTGCAGAAGAATCGGATGAAGAAATATATAGTAGTGATGGAGATGTAAATATTTCTATTTCAATAGAAGAATATATCTCTGTACCGCAGGCAAATATTTCTGCAATCTTGCATTTTACAAGAGAAATATATGCTCAAGTGGATCAATATATGCACAGCTAGTCTAGAGAGGCTCTTAGGAGCGCTAAGCTAGACTCTAAGCTAGAGCTCTAGAAGAGCTCAAGAGACTGATGAAAAATAACAGTCTCAGACTTGAATAGATGAATTTAAAAGATCTGATGAATTTGCCATAAGAACATTAGAACCAAAAATACTTCGGAACAGATTCGACGGAAGAGTGCCAAAAAGTACCGTCTGCGGCCAAAAAAGTCTGGATCTAAACACCGCAACTGTCACTGATTTATGAGGGTATACTTGATCATGAATAGCCGGAACAAATTGGAAGAATGTTGCTAAGCGATCGATGGAAGGAGTTGGGAGAGGCCTATGTCTAAAAATGGACCATAGAAGGCTAAGAAGAAGAGAAGAAGGCCCGGTCATGCACATATCAAAATGGATTTGAGAGGATATGCTTTCAAAGGGCTGAAGTATTGTGGATAATAAATAGAAATTAGATCAGAATCATAACAGGCTTTCTTACTAAATATGTGTCAGTTAAGGAACACCTGCGTACAATGGGACAGTTTCATTGAGAGCAGACTCTATAGCGACATTATATCACAGACAGCAAACACCTTTTGGAGACTACCAAGTAGCTCCAAAAACATATGGTGCCAACCATGATTAGATTCTAGCAATATAAATTTCATAGTGACCGGTCCATGAAAATAATAAATTTTATTGATCTCATAAGAATCATAAAAGATGGCAAAAATCGCGCAATATTGATTAATTTAACACCTTTATAAAAACTGACTTTATTTGCGGCAAAACGCAAATATCGCATACAGAAGCTGCACTCTTTGCCTTTAAAACTCATTTAGATTTTTGTCGATAGGATACTCGGATCAAAAGATATCGAATTTTTACCGTCGAGTTGAAACAAATTTGATAATTGATTTCGCGCGCGTAATAGACATTCAAAATCGCTGGTCGCTTTAATCGTTGTTTCTGAGAGAATTGTTCATTTTACATAAAAAGTGTCAATAAACATCTTTATTAAAATTATCTCAGCTACATTTTTAAAACGTTTTTTTCTGCGGCATATAGATTCTTGGTAAATCGATTTTTTCCGTTCCACCTCCCTCTACAACGGGGTTTTAATGGGAAGCCAGGGGTCTAGAAGTGGTAAACTTTTTTGCATATTTTTTAGAGTCCCAAAATTAACATTCTTAGCAAAATTCAGCTTGTTCGTATAATTTTTAGAGGTTCAGTGGCATTTTCGTCTCCGACTCGAGTATAGAATAGAATTTATTTAGTCAATATACAAAAATAGTTTTGTTTTCGACAAGTCAAAGGAGTAGTGACAATTTATATACATACATATAAAATTTTTGCGAATTTAAACATTACAGACAGATATTTACTATTAATAATTTAAGAAACAATAAACATACTAAATAAAAATATAAAAACATGATATATCATCATATTAGGCAAATACCCTGGCCAAACTAGTACTATTGAGTAAAAGCTGTACTTAGGTACCTACTCCGTTTTTGAATAGAAACAATGTTTCAAAAAGTGTAATTTGATTTTAATCTTAAACGATAACAAGTGAAGACTTTTTACTTCATCTGGCAGAAAGTTATACAAACCAACATCAATCGAATTTTTTATGCTCTTTGTCAACCTAAAACGTTGCGCTCTAATAGCATCTCTAGATCTTGTATCGTGATCATGGAAGTTGGGGTTTATGTTAAACTTATCTTTGTTGGCAAGAATTTCAATCAGCGTCTCATATATAAAGAGTAAAGGTAGTGGCATAATACCTAAATCCATAAATAAAGGTTTACAGTTACAGTGTGCCCTATACTCTGCTCTTGCAAGTATCCCCACTACTCTTTCTTGCAGTTTAAAAATTCGATCTGCTCGAGAAAAATTACCCCAAATAGTTATTCCGTATTGTAAATGGTTATGGAATAGTGTAAAGTAGCACATTTTAAGGGTACTTTTAGGAATCATATAAACTAAGTTACGTATTAAAAATATACTTCTGTATGAGCACTCCAATCCAAATTATCATCTGGAAAGATTCCTAATACACTATTTCTTGAGATATACTTCCAATCGGAAGTTAAAATCAAATTCTGATTTTTCTCTTCCTTTAGCTTCAGCCCATTATGTACAAACCAGTTTTTTGCTTTCTGGGTATCACTATTTTTTAAATTTTTACATTATGCTGATTAATATCAGTATTAATGAGAGTTGTATCATCTGCGAAGCAAACACATTTTATAGGAAAAGTATAGTGGAATAAATCGTTCAGATAAATAAGAAACAAAGTGGGCCATAATATCGAACCTTGAGGAACCCCATATTCAAAAGTTTTAAACTCAGAATAGCTGTTATTATGAAAAACTGCCTGTTTTGTATTTGTTAGGTATGATCTAAATAGATTAAGAGTGTTTTTCCTAATACCGTATTTATGCATTTTTTCCAACAGTATTTTATGCGAAACACAGTGAAAAGCTTTGGATAAGTCACAATGCCAAAGACACAAAATGACCGGAAAAGACCTTCCGCTAAGCCTTCAACTATTTCTCTTACGATTTTCTGTATAGCTAGTGTACTACACTTTTTTCTAAAGCCATGTTGATTACAGTGAAGTATTTTGTGTTTTTCTAGATATTCTATCAAACGAACATTTGCAATACTCTCAAAAATTTTGTCGATAATGGGATGATTGAGATGGGACGATAATTTCCAATTTTATCTAAAGCTCCCTTTTTGAACACTGGTAGCACTTTTGTTACTTTTAATACATCTGGGAAAATCCCTTTACTAAGACAATTATTATAAAGTATAATTAATTTGTCAATAATTATATCGATTGTTTCCACAATTATTTTTTTGTTTAAGAAATTAAAATCCGTGCAGGGGGAATTTTACTAGCTATGCAAAACATTCCTGATTTCATTATCACTAACAGGTAATAAAAATAAAGAGAGTATACATCTTTCAAAAAATCTATGGCTAAATTTTCATTTGTAGAATTAATAGAATTTCGAATATGTTTAGCTACTGAAGTAAAGTAATTATTGAAATTATTTGATGTAATCGCTCTTGGACAGACTTTCTTATTTTGAAATTTATTTCAGTGATAATTTATAACTTTCCAAATGTCACGAGATGTATTTTCTGAATTGGAAAACAAATTCTCATAAGCCAGTTTTTTCTTTAATGATATTTTTGATTTATGGTGCTTCTTAAACTTTTTATACTCACTATATTCCTTTGTAACATCAGCAATTATATTGACTGTGGAAAGATTTTCTCGCATTACAATTGGTTCATCATCAAACCAAGAAATTGGAGCTTTACTATGAGTTCGTGATTTTTTTATTGGAAAATTAATTTCAGTTAACTTTATATACATTTCGGTAATAGATTGAGCTAATTATGTTGCTGTTTTGAGAGAACGACTGAAGCCCAGCAAACGTTATTTAACGACTTAACATCAGGATGCCATTATTTGTTGTATAGCTTCTGTATGTATTAGCACTATGACTTTTTCCAGATTTTATTTTTAAGTAGAGAAATTGAGCAAGATGATTAGAAATATATGGGTCCACAAATCTACAACCAACTATCTCACTGCTTATGTTTGTTAAGATGTTATCTAAATAAGTTGCTGATCTAGTTGTGATTCTAGTAAATTCATTAATATTTATGGTTAAGCCAAAAGTAGAAATTAGATCACGGACATTGTTTAATTCATTGAAAGTTTTTTTGAAATCAATGTTGAAATCTCCAATTATTATTATTTCTAAAAAATTAGCAGAGCAAAACAGAAATAACTTTTTAATATAGGTCTAGAATAGTTATTTACATACCAAGGGCATTATGTAGATGTTTATGCCCGAGGGCGACTGTCTTACAAACACGAGGGCCTCTGGCTTGAGTGTTTGTAAATCGCCCTAGGGTATACACATCTATTAATGCCCACGGTGCATACAAAGTTTTACGTCATACTAGTTTGCTATCGTATTCCTAATCTAAATATTTTTAAAAATTCAGAAAATTTATCAAAGTAGAATGAGCAATACCGTCGTTAGGGTGAAACATATAATGAATGATCATCTGCAGCTGTCAAACCTAAAAATTGAAAATGTCAGATCTATCTATCTCCGGATCTTCCCAGAATTGTCAATTTTATGTGAATTCTACTAAATAATGTTATGTAGTTAAAATAATTTTTTTCCCTATTTTGTAACTTCAATAATAAATGTTGTTAAGAATTT
This sequence comes from Diabrotica undecimpunctata, assembly GCF_040954645.1. Lineage (NCBI taxonomy): Eukaryota > Metazoa > Arthropoda > Insecta > Coleoptera > Chrysomelidae > Diabrotica > Diabrotica undecimpunctata. The sequence continues at coordinate 31,313,146 of NC_092807.1, read as the reverse complement.
ATCAATGCCCCATGTGGGCATAAAGTATACTATTATGTAGTTGGTAACTAAGCAATAAAAACTCGATAATGAACTAGTATGACATAAAAACTTTAAAATTCTCATTTCCATTTCTATACACGGTTAATAAGTATTATTCTTATTGTCATCATTTTTCAATTCATATGTTTTATTTTTTTCTTTATGATTTTATTTATAATTCTATTTTTTTCATATTTTCTAAATAAGGATAAATATAAGTATTCTTAATAAAGTTTGTTCGGTTTTACCTGTTAAGGTTTTTATGTTATCTATTGGTACAATATTTCATTAGATTGTGTGGAAATAGTTAACTTGGGAATTATATATATTTGGGATTTTCCTATAATCCCGAGTTACTAAAAACGTCACGTCTACAATAAATACACAAAAACGTGAGAGCTTAATAAAGGAATGGATCAAATCCTATTTTCAATAGGTAGATCGTAATAAAAGGTTCTAAGGTTTTTCCCATATTTCGTGGTCGGTTAATAGTCCGTCTCTGCCTCTGGCTGGAATTTTTACTTTTTGGAAATGTCACTACAATAGTATTGGTATATATCTTGTAGATTTAATCTTTAAGGAATTTTTTACTTTTTAAACTTTCTAGTTTTAATTTTCACGGAATTCAAGAACTTAATCCGGTTATCCTTAACGATTGTCTATGTTTGAAACTTTCTAGTTTTAGTTTTCATTGTATTCTGAAAATAAATCCATCTGTGCCATTATTCTACGGTCTTTTACGTTTACAATTTCTAATTGTAATTTTTAAGATATTTAAAAACCAATTCATTTATTTAATGACTTTCTCCTTTCAATGTTATTTAACTTTTAAAACATCAGTAGTCAAAGGGCAATTATTACTATTTGAATTTTATTAAAATATTGATTCATTATTTTTTTAAACACGTATGTTTTTTGAGTCATAATTTGAACTTTTTATAATTTCTCTTCTGCAGATGATAATGCAGTTACAAAGGTTTAAAATCATTATTGTTCTTCCGATATAATGAAAAAATATGCTTTATTGTCACTGAAAATTGTACAATTTTATGGACAAAGCTTACAAAAAGTCAAAAAAATAACAATACCATTTAAAATTTACTAAAATTACATAAATCGTCAATATCAAATAAAATAAAATATACAATCCATTACAAAATTTCACTAAATTGCAAATTGATAATAAAACCTTACGAACTAGTTTACGACTAAAAGTTGCTGCATGTAATACCCAAATATGTATAAAAAATACTTTGTTGCTGTAATTTCTTAGTTATTCGTTAAGAAACTCTTCCACTAAATAATATGGTCTTTCGGATAGATTGGCTTTTGTCAATTTGTGGAACTTCAGGAAAGAAGTTGTAGATTTAGTTGCAAAGGGAGATGGTTGTATAATTTTTTTGCCGAATATAATATAGATTTCTTTACTAACTCAGTGGACGGGATCGGTAAATAGACATCAAAGCTTGAATTTCTGGTGGAGTAGTCATGATTAGGTCTTGCTGGAAAAACATGTAGGTGTTTACGAATTTAGCAAACAGTTTCTAGAATATATAGAGAGGAAAGAGTTAAAGTCCCGTGATTTTTAAAGTAGCTTCTGCAATGTATGTAAATAGCTTATTCTACTGAGGCCAAAAAGACACCGTATTGCCCTTTTTTGTAATTTAAAAATAACATCAGCTGTACTAGAACCCCAAAAAGGAAGGCCATATCGAAGATGAGACTCGAACAAAGAAAAGTATGTTATTTTGGAAGATGCTAAATTGATTTCCTTCGAAACAGATCCTATTGCATAACAGGCTGTGGCTAGTTTCTTACTTAAAAAATCGATATAAAGGGACCATTTAAGGTTGCTGTCTATAAAAATACCAAGAAATTTTCCAGAATCAACGATACTGATCTGGTTGTTATTAAGAAATAAGGGTTGAAGATCTCCTTTATAAGATAATGCTACTACCTTATCCACGTTAAAGGAGAGTAAATCAGAGTCGCACCAGGGTTTTATTTTAAGTAGATCAGAAGTTATAATTGCATGAAGAGTTGCAATATTAGGTCCCAATTATATTCGGCGATGATCGAATTAGGAATACCAAAAGGATTGGTAGAATTAATTAAAATGACAATGATGAAAGTTGAATGTAAAGTGCGCGTACAAGGGGATGTTTCAAAACCATTTAAAACCAACACAGGACTGCGCCAGGGAGATGCGCTATCATGCACGCTGTTCAACCTAGCGTTAGAAAAAGTTATGAGAGATTCGGGAATAAACTTAAAAGGTACGATATATACCCGTAGTATACAAATAATGGCATACGCTGATATTATCGTCATAATTGGAAGAACCCAAAATGAAGCAGTGGAGGCTTTCACACGTATCAAAAATGCCGCAGAAAACATCGGACTTCTGATTAACATCCAGAAAACTAAATATATGCCGGCCATATCAAGAATTCAACAAAATAACTTGGAGGTGCAACACGAAACGATAGAAATGGTAGAAGAATTCTGCTACTTAGGATCACTGGTATACTACAAAAATAACACATCCAACGAGATAAAAAAACTGTTATTTTGGCCTGGGCCCTCAACTAAGAGCGAGAAGTATGTCAATAGCAACAAAGTGCAAACTTTATAAAACAATAATACGCCCAGTGCTCACATACGGATCGGAAACATGGGCAATGACGACCCGAGATGAAGAGTTACTGCGAGTCTTTGAAAGAAAAGTATTGAGGACCATATATGGCGGAGTAAACGAACAGGGTCTGTGGAGAAGGCGATATAACTTTGAACTCTATAGACTTTTTGGTGATGCAGATATTGTGAAGACCATCAAAATAAACCGCTAAAAAATAAAGGTGGGTGGGCCACGTTATGCGGATGGATGAGAGTGATCCCACTAAAATAACTATGCTAAACAGGCCGGTCGGAAGAAGAAGAAGGGGGCGACCTAAACTCAGATATCTGGACGATGTACAGGAAGATCTGAGGGAGATTGGAGTGAGGGGCTGGAGAAGACAGACACTCGATAGGGAAAGATGGAAGAATATTTTGAAGCAGGCCAAGGCTCACGAAGGGCTGTAGCGCCAATTGATGATGATGTTGCAATATTAGAGTTCCTCTAGGTAAAACTGGTATCATCAGCAAAAAGAAAAAAATTTCCATCGATTTTTAAGTTATTGATTTCATGTATAAAGATAAGGAAAAGTAGAGTACCCAGTACAGTACCTTGTGGTACTCCATATACAATACTTTTTTGACTAGAGTTAGTATCATTTGCTATAACTAGTTGTTTCCTATTCCTCAAGTAAGATTGGAACCAATTCAAAGAAATACCTCGAATTCTGTAGAAATTTAGTTTTTTTATCAAAATGTGATTTACACAATCAAAAGCTTTGGCATAGTCACAAAAAACAGTGGCAGTATAAAGATTATTGTTTAGTGCTTGATAGACCTCATGTAGTACAGAAAACATAGCATTGCTGGTACATTTATTAGATAAAAAGCCGAACTGACTTTGTGATAAAATGTTGTTTTCAACGAGAAAGGAAAGTCGGGCTTTTATAAGTCTCTCATAAATTTTGGATAGGACCGGTAGTAAGGCAATAGGTCTATAGTTTCAGACATTAGATTTTTCACCACATGAAAAGGAATATTAACGGCTGTCTTTAGGCACTCTGGAAATATACCTTTTTCAAAGGAATCGTATATTAGTGAAACCAGGCCTTCCAACACATTTTTTGGGAGATTTAAGGCCGTTCCTCGCGATTCTGGGCATAGCTAAATTCCAATGTAAAAGTTTATATCAAATAACGCAAAAACTATTTCAGATATTGAGATGATTCTTTGTTTATATGAAAGGTCTTAAAAAGTTCTAGTGCACTATTTGGTTGTAAATTAATAAATTGTTTAAACAATATTTTTTTTTTCAAATATTTTTGGGTATAATAAACGTAAAAATTTTTTTTTTGAAATAGGGCACTACAGAATTTGACCCACTTTCCGAATCTGTTTTTATTTTTAACATAAAGTGTAACACAAAGCAGCTATTTGATATAAACTTTTTAAAAAATCTCAAAGTTCTGCTAAATGTTACTCTCTCTCGGTCAGTACAGGCTGTCTTTGTCGATAGCTTCTGGATTCTCGCCGACAGGTAGGTAAGAAATATACACTCTCTCATAAATAATGTTGAATAACATTATTAGGGCTTATTAAAGAGTAATACCCAAATATTTTGCAGTATTTGAATATGGAATTTGATTATTTATATTTATTGGACAATACCCAAATATTTTGCAGTATTTGAATATGGAATTTGATTATTTATAGTTATTGGAATATTTATTTTAAACGTTTTTGTTAGTAAATTTTACATAATATATGAAGTTTGTTTCGTCACTTGCTTTTCCAGTCATATTAGTCCAGGGTAATAAGGATTTTCTCGTGACACTCAATAATCCAGGTAGCTGACAACTTTTTTAGTTATTGTAGACCTATAAGAAGAAAACCTATCTGTTTCCTGCCTAAAGTTCGGAGCCGTTTTTTAATGATTAACAATTTAATGCAAAAAACGCGATTTTTTCTATTTTTTGCACTCCATTAGAAAGCTAAATAATTGACATAAAAATACAAAATTTTATTTTTTAGAATATTGACAAATCTTCAAAATGCCGATTTTTGAAAGTTGAAAAGTCAATTTGTTGCTTCGCAAACTGCAAAATAAGTGACAATTTTGATATTTGTTAAAAACTTTTAGTAAACTTAAACTTTAAACTTTAGAGTTCCACCCAAAGTTGGATATTGGGGTACTTAACAAACCCTCAAAATTTGGGACCGATATATTAATTAGTTTAAAAGTTATTGTATTTGTTTATCTCAAAGACCTTTTTTTTACAATAACAACAGAGATAGAAAATAATAAAGATAGGGTAATTCTGTGGGTGACAAATGAAAGCAAAAGACTTATACTAGCAATATGCATTAAAAAAAATAAAAGAATAATTTATTAATTTATTAATTTATTAATATAAAAATGCTGCTAACATATTTCAAAAAATATTAATACAAAAATGCTATAATCTAATAAATGCTTCTCTGAAAATTTAATATAATTTTGAAAAAGTTTCTTAACATAAAAACAATTGAATTTATAAATAAATTTGAATAGTGACAATTACAATTAAGCCTCAATGTCATAAATACCAACTTAAAATTTTTATTTTTGACAATTATATTGCCAAAAATAAAATTTTGTATAAAAATTCTTTTTTGTTTAGTAACAAAAAAGAAGAAGATTTATTCACCATTGATAGATGCCTGAAAAAAATGTAACAAATACATGGAAAATTAAATCAAAATGTGATATTTTACTGGTTTCATATATAAACTACTAGAAATAATATAATTATAAATTTTGCTTAGATTTTGAATTTCTGACCTTTTGTTTAAATTATGGGATCTAGTCTTTCACCCATTCTAAGTAGCTATGTCATGGATGATGTTATCAGTGATTGTATCAACAATTGCACTTTTTTGATTCCTTTTATTAAAAGATATGTAGATGATTTAGTTTTGGCACCTCCTACTTATTCCACTGGAATAAGCTTGACCGTTCAACTGGGCCCGGACTACCTCCTTCTAATTCTTTAAACTCCTGTTTTGAAATTAATAATTTCAAAATAATACTCATTATTTTGTCTAATTACTTATTTAGTTGTTAAAACAGATACATTATTACCTAAAGAAGTGAAAGTGGTTCAATTTAAAAATTATATAGTAAATAATAAATATTTGAAAACTGATGCACATATTTCTCCCACGATTTGGGCTTCAAGTACTAATTTTATAAATCGCACTATTAATAGACGTAAATCCTTTCATTTTAATTTCATGAATGTTTTTATTCGCCACATCTCAACATTTTCCATTTCAGAATATTTATCATCAAACTGTAATTCTACGTTAAAAGCCAATTTGTCAGTAAAAAGTAACAAAAAAAACAAAAGAAAATATAAGACATAAAAAAACGAATTCGGCAATACTGTGACCTCAAAATATCTTGTTATACATAGAAATACCTTTGCTAAGTTGTGAATTAATTATTTAATATATAATATTACTCTGGTATACTCCTATTATTCTAATTACACCATAACCGCACTGAATAAAAGACCTCCCGCTCGCTTTATTGTATAGACCCAAGACTTTTCACTACAGGGGGTGGGTGTCCGGTTGTAAGTAGGTAAAAAGCCCAACTTTAGTACAAGATGACGTTTAGACTATTCTTCGTGAATGGATTTTGCTTTTGTAAAGAAAGATATTTTTGAAATAGATATCGCACTGAATATTACCGTTAGGATTTTCGAGGATAAGCCTTAAGAAATTTTTTTTTGAATAGTCCATCAGTACTATAGGAAGATTTGCTTTTGACACTACTGATTGTTTGGATCAGTTCAGATTTATCAACTGGTCTTATAAAGAATGAATTCGAGACCTTTTTTAAATTGGGGAGATAGGAAATAGGATCTTATTGTGGCAAAATAGTTGATGTTATATTTTTACTCACATTAACGAAGTATTCATTTAGATTTTCAGGGTTTCAAAGAAAAAATGTTTGAACTGTGTTAGTTTTATTTCGAAGATCGTTTATTATGGATCAAGTTTTCCTTGCACAATTTTTAGACTTTCCCAGACGATTCTCATAGTACATTTTTTTAGCTGTTTTGATAAGTTTTAGATAGGTTCCTCTGTACTTGGAGATATATTCAGTGACAAAGACATTCGTAGTAAATTTCTTGATGTACAGTAGTGAACGCATATTCTTGGCTGATATGCGGATACCTTTGGTAGTCCAGGGTTTGTGATGTTTTGACTTAATTGTAATTAAAGGAAATGCCTTATTGAAAATACACACAAGCTTATCTAAAAAATCACTGAAATTATAATCCACGTGCACAGAGGGAAAGTGCCACCCAGAAGTCAAGCACAAATTTTGGAATTTACGAAAGTTCTGAGCGGAAAAAATCCTACCTAAACGTTGGGTTTTCGAGGATTGTTTGTTAAGAGACTTAATAATTGTAGAATGTACATCAAGGGGTGAGAAATCTGAGACAATATATTCAATTATGGTAGATGTTTTAGTAATTCTTGTAGAAAAATTAACGTGCCTTGCGAAACCATACGATTCGAATATATTGACCAAGAATAATTGGGTAGCACAAGCAACAGCATAATTATAATTAATATTCAAATCACCGCATAGCGACAGAATCTTTCTGCTTTTATTGGGCAGGTCGTCTAACAAATTTAACAGGTTCTGAAAAAATAGTTCCGTTGAAATATCAAGTGATCTATAAATGAAGAGAATGTATAGATTAAGATTTTTGTTATAAACCAATGAAAACTCAAAATAGGATTCATTCAACAGCAAGTCATATTTTGTTATAGGAAAGAAATCATTATTTGTAGAAAGAATTAGGTTGCCACCATAAGCTGAACTTGGACGATCATACCTAGCAATTGTGGTATATTTTTCTACAAAAAAGGCTCGTTAACTTCAAGCCAGTGCTTGGAACCGCAACCATCGGAAGAAATCCTAATTCCTCTGATACATTTAAAGCTTATTATGATCGAATGAAAAATGAAATTATTTAGTATATAAATCTGATGGTCGTACTCCTTTTTTCGATGTATACAATCATGCTGTGAAATTTAATATATTTAGCAGACAAAAACTCTAAATTGTGATATTTTCGTTACCTGTTTTTACACTACAAATAAGCTATGGACTTTCTTATTTAAGCCATATACCACAATCATTTAATTTTCATCGACTGCTATGTATGATAAAAATAACTGTAATACCAATGTTTAAATCACCGCCGTATTAAGAAACTTGTTAAAATAGGTAACAACCAAAAGTAGTGTTTTACTACCTACATAATACTCGATATCTCCTATTTAACTGTTAACGCTTTTATATTTTTAAATCTCATTAAATAATTAAAATTATTTGTACTATGTGACATTACGTTAAATGTTTTATAAAACAAATGTCTCATGAAACTTATTATTGAGCAATATAAATTAACAGTGTTTTAAAGATTTTTTATTTATTCACGAAATGGCTAAAGTTTTTTTTATTTGGTCTTGTTGTCAATCATCTTCTTTCTTTGTCACAATTTTTACCTTCCTATCCTCTAAATATTTTTTTCCCAGCACAAAGTTTTTTACAAAGTAAAAACATCTTCTCTTCAGTGGGCGGAGTCCATTTTTCTATCTTTTTTGGCCATGTATTTTCAGGCATTCTCTCAGGTGTCCATACCAATTTAGTCTTTTGGCTTCGATAGTAGGTATCTATTATGTCTATGTAAATTTTCATTGCTCTCCTATTATCTTATTGTCTACGTTCCTTCCCCTATCATGTCTAGTGTGCCAGCAACATCGTCTCCAAGTCCATTTCCATTGCCTTCATTTTTGTTTTTTTTTTATTGTTTTCCCAAAGTTCGGCGCCGTAAAACCCAATACTTTCTATTATTGTTTTTAAAATTCTTTTTTATTTTCTTTAGTTATTTTATTATTTCAGAATAGTCCGTGTAGCCGTCTAATGGCTGATCTTGCTTGACCAATCCTAGAATGTATTTCTTCGTTACTCCCTGCTTTTGATGTTACTTGGATTCCCAGTATTTGAAGATTTCAGTTGATTTTATAGTTCCCATTTTTATTAGTAGGCTTTCTGATTTTTTTCCTGTAACTATACTCAGTTTTCTGTATATTAATTGTAAGGTCCCACTTGGTGTACTCCTCCTCCAGTTTTCTGAGCATAAAATCTATATCGCTCTTGTTTTCAGTTAGAATGGCTTGGTCGTCAACAAAGTGTATTGTGTACAATATCTCGTCTTCAGTTGGAATATCCTTATTTCAGCATATTTTTCTCCACACTGAGAGCGCCTCATTCAAATATATTTTGAAGAGTATATGTGCTATGTAGTAGCCTTGCTTAAGGCCCTTACTAATAGGAATTTCTCTGATAATTTTGTGAAGCTATTGTACTGTTTTTATATTTTTTTTATTCCTTGTTTTTCCATTCCTACCCAAAGCATTGAAAGTGGTACACTATCGTATGCCGTTGTCAGATCTATAAAGACTACATGAGTTAAAAGGCTGTAGGCTAATCTTTTTTCAATAATCTGCTTTAGAGAAAATATACTGTCTATACAGGATCTGCCAGCACGAAAGCCATTTTGTTCTTTTACATCTGTCATATCTTTTTTAATTTTATTTCATATTATTTTTTCATAGTCTTGAGAGTGAATTTATGACACTTAGCTGCTTGTAGTTTGAACAATTCTTTCTATCTCCCTTTTTGTAGATGTTGTTAATATGTGCTTTTGTCCACTCCGGTGGTGAGTTATGTCCTTTATAGAATAAGGTGAAGACATACGCCAGTAATTCCCGCAATACTTGTGGGCTGTGTTTTAATAATTCGTTCGGTATACCTTCTGGTTCGCATGCTTTTCGATTTTTTAGATTTCGTATTGCATCTTAGACTTCCTGTACTGTTATTTCATCGTTTTCATCGTGTTCCACTTCATTTGTTGTTGTAATGGTGTTCGTAAATTGCGGTCTTGTATTAGTCAGAAGTTGTGAGTAATGTTTGATCCAAGATCTTTCTTCTATTAAATCTATTCTACTCACTTCTTTTTTGTCTGTTCTCAGGTTTTTTACTGATTTCCATGCTTCTCTTAATCTTGTTGACCCTATATATTTGTTGAGCTCTTCGCATTTACTTTCTCAGAAAACATTGTTTACTTTAGTTACTAGATTTTTTTACTTCTCTGTTTGATCTTGCGTATGTTCGTACATCATCTGGGTCATTTTGTTTGCAGTCACTTCTGATATGCTTGTTTCTGGTTGTGTACTGCACTAGCGATGTCATTTGTTCACCACAATGGAGTATCCTTTTTGTTCCTATGGATCGTACTGAGTGCTTCATAAGCTGCTCCATTTACTTTACTTTATTATCTCTTGGTAGATGTTCTGGGCTGAAGGATAGATCTGGTTCGTTAATTTTGGCCAAGCCGTAGGTGGAGAAGTTACAAAATTTATTGGGAAATCATCATGAAATTAAAGATGTGGTATGTCATAATGGTTTCTTCTAACTTTTTCATAAAATGGTGGATCTATTCTTGTTGCAGAGGAAGTGTCATTAAATCGATCTGAAAACGTATAGGTATGAGTAGTATCTTTATTACTAGATAGTTTAGAAGACCATATTTTAGGGAAATAACTGGAAGTTATATGCATTATTGACCCATATTATGAGTAGATAATAAATACTAATTCATGATGTAATGACTGGCAAAATCAGCGGTAAATAAAGTCAAGATAACCTTGATGATGAATTATTAAATTCCGTTTACACCTATGTTTTTTGCTTTATATCGGTTTTTAATAACAACAATAGTATAAAAACCATAGTAAATGACATTCGGAAATTATGGGGTCAACAACTACTGCTATCATTAAACAAACATTAAATAATACGACATCGATGTAACGTTTACTTTAAAGATACAGCAATATGTTTTAAGGCAAACATCAACAGAGACTTGAAGCTAATATTAAAAGACAATGGAAATTAATTTTACAAATATTTTAGAGTCCATATAATACTTTTCTATATCTTTTTATTATAAAAGGGTGGAAAAGTAAGCAATAGGAAAGAAAAACAAAATGTATGAAAAGTATAAACCGTACGCAAATCAGAATAATTGTATACTTTTAATCAACTTTGTAAAAATTTTAAAAACTGATATTTTGTTCGACCAGGTCCCGTTTACATTTTAATATAACTTTTGAATAAATTGCAAGATTTCAATGTGCCTCTAAACTTGTCTAAATATGAATGAAGGATAAATCAAAATATATGGAGTGCACAAAATTAGAATGGCATGAAAATATAAAGCTAGAGGATCGCACCTATAAATATGTCTCTTTCCAGCTTTCCTTACCTGGGCTCAATATAAAATGACAAAAACAAAGACAATTAAGAAATAAAAGCAAGAATATTGTGAGCCTGAGCTAAGGTTGGTTGCTAAGATGGTTCATACCCTGAGAAGCGCAGTGGTGGATAACAAGGGTATAAGGATAATAATCAATTTATTTTGGGAACAAAAAGGAAAAGTACAGGTGGGCGGACAGTATACCAGATCAATTCAAATCCAGACAGGAGTCCGTCAGGGTTGCGTGCTGTCTCCATTGCAATCCAATCTATACTCAGAACAGATCTTTAAAAAGGTACTAGTAGATCTTATGTAGGGAATTAAAGTCAATGGTGAAGCCATTAGTAATATCCAACATGCAGATGACACTATATTAATATTGGATAGCCTGCAAGCTTTACAATTCCTTATCGATAATTTCGAAAGAATGAGTAAAGAATACGGACTGAAAATGAACATTACGAAGACGAAATGTATGGTCATAAGTCGAAGAGTCAACGCACGATAATATGGGCAAATAATCAGATACTATAAGAGTGTCAAAGTTCACATATTTGGGATGCATATTCACCACAGTCTTCCCTCGACACCTAACGGTAGAAGAGGAATGATTATAAATTTACCACAAAATGGTATCACTCTCGGGAAATAAAATGCCGAATCGAAAGAGTTAGAGCCATATTAGCAAAAATGAAGAACTTAATATTTGCAAAAATCTAAGCTTGCTAATCTAGGCTTGAGATGTGGATATACCGACGAATTCTCAAAATTCCATCGATCGCAAGAGTTACCAACTAAGAAGTACTCAGAAAAATGAATTTTCAATCTGACCTGGTCATAACAGTAAAATGTCGAAAACTACAATATTTTGCACATATTATGCTAAACGTCAATGGTCGTCAAGGTCAACTCTACGTCAACCAATCCCTTGTAGAAAGAGTGACGCACTACAACTACCTCGGTACCATAATAAATGAAGAATGGACCAACAACCAGGAGATTAGAGCACGCATCGGAAAAGCTAGATCCACCTTCAATCGAATGGGGGCCTTCTTCAAGTGTCACAACCTCTCTCTTGATACAAAAGTAGGAGTGCTGCGATGCTACGTCTTCTCTGTCCTTTTTTATGGTGTTGAATCTTAGAACTTGAACGAAGATATGTGCATAAAACTGGAAGTATTTGATATGTGGCTATATAGGAGAATACTTAAGATCCCGTGGACTGACCGAGTCACAAATGAGGAGGTCCTTAGAAGAATGAATAAGAACCGTGAGCTACTGACCATCATCAAATCTTGAAAGTTACAATTCTTTGGACAAATTATGCGAAATGAATCCAGATATGCTCTCCTTCAAGCTATCCTGTAAGGAAAAATATTTGAAAAACGAGGTCCAGGAAGAAGAAGAACATCTTGGTTAAAGAACCTTAGAATCTGGTTCAATACAACATCTGTGCAGCTTTTCCGCGCTGCTGCAGATAAGATAAAGATTTTCATGATGATCGCCAACATTTGTAACGGATAGGCACATCAAGAAGAAGATACTAAATGAAGGAAAATATGGGTTAATTCAAGTTATAATCCAGGGAAATATTAAGGGAAAGAGGGGTCTAGGAAGTAGAGTCATTTCTTGGCATTCAAGAGTGGTATATGGGCTTTCTAGGCATAAGTGGTTTACAGCAACATCAAGCGACCTATTTCGCAGCGCAGTAAATAAAGTTCGCATTGAAATTGGTGGAAAACGAAGATGGAAAACGAAATCCGGAACAAATAGGCTACTTAACGAAGAAGAAGCCAAGGATCTATAATTATTAAGTCAGTAGTCACATGCGAAAGAAAAACGTAAAGTCTGATTCAAGACGTACGAAAACCGGTTAAAAATGTTTAAGATAAACTATTAATTAATATTTCTGATCCAGATATCGTCCAGATTAATGAAGTCACAAGGGTAAAACCGGTTTGGTCATCTAGGTATAATCCCAGATAATTGAGATATAAAAATAATATAAAGCCCCGAAGAAGAAAAAAAGAGGAAGATTTCGCAAAAGATACATAGGTTATGTTGAGGAAGACCTTAAACGTAGCTGAAAGTAGCTAATAAGGAAGAATATAGAAATATTGTCAAGCAAGCCAAAACTTAAAAAGAAGCTATAGCGCTAAGAGAAGAAGCAGAGCCTTGACTACTGGTATCTATGTTATATCTACTATAATTACTTAAGTATTAGCAAGTAACAAAACATAATAATGTTTAATTTGTATTTTGAAAATATTTCTGGATGCATACCTGGGAAAATTAATACATAAATCTGGCTTCCTACTTCCAGAAATCAACACAAGAATGATACTGGCTGGGATCAACATCGATGAAGAAATTGAACCACCCATGTTTTCAGGTCGATCTTGTACTGATTTCAGATAATATTCAGGAAGCACAATATTTGTTGAAAGAGTTTGAAAAATCATATAAACAAGTCGTTTTACAAATAAATAGGTATTTTAAAAGCCCAGTTTAAGACAAATCTAGTAATTAATGCTACTCTACAAATAAATAACATTAACATCACTGAAGCATCTGGGGCACGAGAGAGGCATCGAAAGAGATAGACACCAAAAACATGAGATTCAAAGAAGAAAATGTCTTATCAAGGCAGCATTCTACCTGATACTCCCATATGTCTGAAAAAGAAATATTTCAATTAATACGTACTCTCTGTCCTAATCTATGGTGCTGAACTCACATATACAACATATACAAAAAATACAGAGAACGCAGAGAAGTATGGAAAGATCCAAACTGGGAATAAGTCAAATAATCAGGAACAAGACGGGGTTGCGGGACGCTGTTGAGGCTGTTTTACATCTAAAATGAGACTGGGCCGGATGAGCGGTGGACAAGAAAAGAAGGGAAATTGCTGGAAACTAGATAAAAAGAAATGAGATAAACAAGAGTGGCAAAAACTTAGGGAAGCATGCGTTCAGCAGCGAACATTTAATGTACCTAGTAGTAAAGAGTTGGATGTTCTGTTATGAATTTAAAAAAATCACATCATGGACTGGATGTTTCTAATTTCAATATTAAAGACTAGTGAGAATGTCTTAATGTTTAATGAATAAAGAAATGTTTACTTCTTAATTGTGATTCTTTTACTTATACCTAGAAACTCTACTAAGTCAATAAAATTACTGTTTCAAGTAGAATTCCTAAAATGAAATCATAATCTCATTTTAAAGAAGCATCGAAACCATTTATGTACAAAATTTCATATAAATCTAACAAAAATTGAAAAACCTAGAATTTTTGATCAAATTAACTACCTCTACACTCACCTCAAACTGTCAGAAAATAAAGTGTCTAGTTGTCACCTATTCACCCAAACTATTTTATACGCAAAATAAAAGAGTTTGGATGAATACACATGAAACAGATTTTGTACAATAATCGGCAACATTGCTCAGATTTAAGTTTTCTGATGAGAGTTGCTCTGAACGTCTTTACTTTTTATTTACATGTACTCCTTATACCAGCAGCTGAAGATTGCTTTGTAATCTTGTATATTTTCTTTCTTCTTACCAGGGAAGTATTATTACTATTGGAATTCTCCCTTAACCTCCTCAGTCCCAGCAATTTTTTTGTTTTTTAAAATCTATATTTCGGTGTGTTTTATGTTACATTAGGCAGATAAGATAAGAAAAAAAATAATAAATTTTTTTTATGGCAGCCATCTTTAAAATCCAATGTCTCTCATGGACGACATTGGGTTTCAAGATAATCAAAAATTCTTAAAAGCCAATTTCTGTTTTATGAATAACATAGCCATAATTTTTTATGAATACATCGGAAATAAATACACAACATTAGTTATATCATTTATTAAGTAATAAAATATGATAAAAAATAACTAGTAAATAAATGCACTGGCATCAGTTCATTCACAACCTTGATGCTGCTTCGGCTTTCTTGGAGGCAGAGGAACACCTGACATGTAGAACATACATTCTGGCTGAGTTGACGCACTGGTCATAGTTTATGGTATACCTTGAAGCAGTTTCTGTTTTCTTGTATGCAGAGGAACACCTGGCATGTAGAGCACCTGATTCTGGCTGAGTTGGCTGAGCATCCTGGCATTCGGCATCTATTCTTCTTGACTGGGGTTGAGATTTCTCGTAAATGCAGAGTGTGCTTTTTATTGAGCAAGTCTGGAAGGTGAGATAAAGAAACACTTATGATCTGGATCACTATCCTCCGAGTTCTCCTGATGACCATGGGTTAGGAAATATGCATCATACACCATCATACACAACCTTCAGATTCTTCCGTATGCAAAAATATTTATCCCTTCGCATGAGGTTACTTACATATTCTGGTTTGGTTTTTCGGGCCCAATACATCCTAATCCGAGGATACCCCATAATAGACATCATCAAACTTGCCGAAAAAAACTTTTTTACATCTTCCACACCATCCAAAAGAACTTTGCCAGTTTTTTTCACATACGTTCTGTTTGACTGTTCTGAACTAACTCTGAAAATACTCTCAGGAATATACTTGCTAACATAAGCATGAGGTGGAAGATTTACAGCATTTATTTCTGAAGGAGTATTATCTGCTGCTGAAAACCATGGTTCAAAATCTGAGTTTTTTTCCAGAATTATCTTTCCAAAACGTCATTAAATTGTGCTTAATTTCCATTAAAATAGTAAATCACAATTACAAGTAAATCTATTTTAAAACGAGCCCTCATCTAAAATGGTTACCGCGAAAATCACATCAATAGGAGCATTCACATACATCAATCTCCCACTCAATCTCAACCCAAAGACTCCCTCATCATACGAAAGCTTTTTTTTCTTAGATCAAAGGTGTCACTGACAAAATCGACAAAATTCTTAAATCAAGAAGAATAAATACAATATTTAACCCCTTCCCCCCCCCCACAAAAATTTTCATCTCTTGTCTGATCAATTAAAGAGACAACATTCCAAATGAACAACTGAACAACACGGAGTTTATAAAATTCCTTGTACAGACTGTCCCCGATCCTATATAGGCCAAACAAATCATAGAATCCAATATAGGATTTATGAACATTCCATTTCTGTTCCGAAATTCCGACTTACGTTCAGCTCTAGGTCAACATCATCCTTATACAGGTCACAAAATTGATTTTGAAAACTCCAGAACCATAGCCCCCATCCGCTTCCATAAACCAAGAATTATCCGAGAAGCCATAAAAATTGAAAAAAGACCAAATTGTCTGAATAAAAAAATTGCGGCATATGGTTACCTTGGACTTGGAGACCTCTCATAAAGAAAATATCCTCCGCTCCAACCATCAATCAAAATCCTACTGTCGGAAATTTTCGCGCAGACCCCCGCGCCAATCCTCACGCTAACATCTCTCCCCGAAATAGTTTTTTTTAATTTAGTTTTTCATGCTAACGACATTACTGAATGATTTTTATAACTTTATAGCACCTTGCGTTTTATTATTTTATTTCATTTTCACTTACAATTAATAGATAATATATAATACCAACTCTTTATTACCTAAATAAACTTAACGTAAATTTAAATTATGACTATAGTTAAATTATCCAAACTAAAAATATTCCACATCAAGTCTAGTCAAGTTACAATAAAAATAGAATAAATTATGTAACCTTAATAGACGAATTTTATAGCATTTCAAGGTTTCCAAAAAGAAGATCTAATATTTTAATTCAAATGTCATGGTCAAAAATATATGTCTAATTTGTAGTTACATCGATAGATTTTTTCGAAAACGTCAACATACATTGGAGTTTAACGAAAGTTAATTTAAGGTTGATATTTCAAACATCGCACCAAAATAATTACTGAGACAGTAACAGACATATATAAAAGCAATGTTGGTCAAAAAAGAGATATCCGAGATGTTCAGGGAATACAAGTCTTACAAAGCAAAAACTAGCAGAGTAAAAGAGAAGAAGACCAAAAGATTCTGCAAGACTTGGAAAAGAAAAGACATCATAGTGAAATCACAGTAAGACAAGTAAGACAAAAAGAAGGACAGCCATAAAAACAAAACACAAAATTTTGCAGCAGAAAAAAGAACATTGAAAAGAAACATTAAGCTCATTTAGAACATCTATACCCATCGTCACCATCAAGTCGCACACCAATAAAGAAGGTATGTATATCTAATTCAGATCAAGGGAAAACTGCGGAAACATACAGTATAATATACATAATGACACAATACATAAACAGCAGTTTCACAACAAGAGTAACAACGCATATTGAAATAACTAGAACATACAATAATACCTACCATACCACACATATGAAAATAGAATATGAACAAACCTGCAGAGCCAAATAACAAAACAATGATACACATACAAATAATACAATGGAACATCAGAGGACACTATACACATTTAAATGAACTAGAAATAATGATGAATTGTCTGCAAAGACGCAGGCGTATGCAATGTATGTTGAGGTGTTTGTGTGTGAAACATTGATTGTTGAATTAATAGATAATGTCGAAATTTGAAGGTATACCAAGTTAACAACCTCCCTTTCTCAATTTATGTATCATTTCTCTATCGCTTTGAAGTCAATATTGTTCTGAAGCTATTTTCTTGTGGCATTTTAAATTAATTTATATTTAAATGGGAATAAGCCACATTAAAGGTTAAAATACGTTTATTGACGTTTCAATTTCCACTTCGGATTTCCGAAGTGGAAATTGAAACGTCAATAAACGTATTTTAACCTTTAATGTGGCTTATTCCCATTTAAATATAAATTGAAGTCAATAATTACAACTTCGACAGTTTCCACGATTACTCACACTGACGAAGAAATAAAGGAACTCTACAGTAACATAACTGAAGCAATAAATAACAACCTCCCTTTGTCAATTTATGTATTATTTCTCTATCGCTTTGGAGATCAATAATTACAACTTCGATAGTTTCCACGATTACTCACACTGACGTAATTAATGACTTTAATGCCAAAGTGGGAAAGAGAAAAGACAAGGAACAAGTCATGGGAAAGTGTGGAGTCGGTGAGAGAAATAAAAGGGGAAAAAGATTGTTTCAGTTTGCACAGTACCAAAACATGCATATTGCAAATACCATTTGGTGCTACCCAAGTCCAGTAAAGGACTTGGATAGCACCAAATGAAAAGATTACATAACCAAATTAATAGCTATGAATTAATGGAAATCTTCCTTGATAGTGCCAGAGAAATCGAAGGCCGCAACAACAAAATGAACATGGCCGACTCTCTAATAAAACCCAAATAATGCTAAAACAAAAAAGGGAAATAAAAGTAAGTAAAACAGTAAGGAAACAATATGAAGGAAGACATAAGAAAATACAATGAAAGACTGAAAGAAAAAGCATTAATCATTGGGAGGAACAAGTCATGGCTCTAACAAACGAATACATCCGTATTACAGACAGAAATAAAATAATACAACAAACTACACAAAGCCCCTAGAACACTTGAAGAAGTAATTAGTAACCAAGAAGATGTACCAGAAGTCCTTCCAGAAGAAGTAGAATCGACAATTAGAAAAATGAAAAGCGGTAAAGCAGCTGAAATAGATGGAATAACAGTGGAACTGCTTAAATATGCTGTCAAAAAAACCTGTAAAATCTTAGTACCCATACTTACGAATTGCCTAAGATCAAGATGCGTATCAGGCCATTGAAATACAGCAAACATAATTCTCATTCATATGAAGGGTAGCTAAGAGAATATCAAAAACTAGAGACCTATAAGTCTACTACCAATCATATACAAGATATTCACAAAGATCATCAACAACAGATTAAATTTTTTTTTGCAGAGCCAACACAAAAAGTTTAAGTGTTTTTGCATACAAAAGGGCATTCAAGCTTTCAAATAAAAGTCGAACCATTGAAATCAGTTAAATAGGAGAGCCTAGGGATTTCTTAAACAACTGCACTCTTTTTAAGCTAGTAAACAAATACAATAACTTCTTCAATTTTCAATTAACATTTTTTTCTAAACTTATGTAGAAAGTTCAGCAAAAAACGCGTATTTTAAGAGAAAAAACATTAAGATTGGTCAATTAGTTCCGAACTGATGATTGAAAATGACTTAACAAGTAATCGATCCGGGATTTGTTAAATTAATTTTTTATTGAAGTTTATAAAATTAATATTTAATTATAATTAATATTTACAAGTGAATAAATTTAGATTAATTATTAAAAATATTAGATAACATTGATATTGTAACCATAACGAACGAAAAAAAGGAAAAATGACGTAATTTTGCAAGTGAGTAATTATTTTTACGTAAACATATGGAAAAGAAATAATTATATTCTATTAAAAGTATAATATTTCTTCTTCTTCTTCTTCTTTTTATATAGACATGACTCTGTCTGTTTTTCAATGTGCCTCCAGTAAGTTGTCGTTTCATCGTTTTCTGGTCTTCCTACTGATCGTCTTCCTGTTGGGAAACCGTCTCCGCTCCCAATACCAATTATCGTTCCATTCTACTCTTCTATTTCTTACCCAGTTCTTGACGTTCTCCACCTTGTATCTAGGTCGTATATCTGTACTTCTAGCTCTGTCCCATAGTGTCTTACCATAAATTTTTCTAAGTGTTTTCATCTCTGCTGTTTCATTCTATTATCTGACCTTCCAGCTCCAATTTACATATTAGTAAATTTCCTGTTGTAATCATGCATTTTGTCTTTTTTGGGGAAATTAACATGTTAAATTTTCTGGCGGTTATATTAAATTGGTGCAGCATACGTTGTAAATCATCTTCACTTTGAGAGAGTAGTATTACGTCGTCTGCATAGCAGATTATTTTAAGTTGTTTTTCTCTCATTTGGTATCCTTTTTTAGTTCTTACTTTTTTTTATTATTTCATCCATAATCAGGTTGAACAATAGAGGACCGACGAATGAATCTCCCTATCTTACCCATTGCCAGCTTCAATAGGGTCGGTTAGTTCTTCTTCTATTTTTACTTTTATTGTGTTGTTTTGGTAGATATTTTCGATCGTTTTGATTATTCCTAGAAGTATCTCTCTTGTGTACAGTAAGTGGATAACGTCTTTTAATTTGAACCGGTGAAATGCCTTTGTAAGGTCCACGAAACATCGATATGCCGGTTTGTTGTATTCTAACGATTTCTCTTGCATTTGCCTCATTATAAATATAGCGTCGGTACATGATCTTCCCGACCTAAAACCTTGTTGTTCTTCTGCTAGTGTTATCATTTCATTCAATTTATTTGTTATCACTTTGGTTGTTAATTCCTCTGTAATTTTCCGGGTTTGATTTGTCCCCCTTTTTGAAGAGAGGTATTCGGATGCTTGATCTCCATTCTTGAGGAATTTTGTTTTGTTCTATTATTGCATTCTGTCATCTCCTGGTGATTTTCTATTTTTTATTTCCTTAATACTTCCTTTACCTCTTCCCCCTCAATATTTATTTCTTTGTTTGTCGTCACCTCTGGTGTTGGTGGTTCATTATCGTCACCTTTAGCAAAAAGGGATCGAAAGTAGTCTACCCATGTTTCCTTCTGAATGTGTTTCGTTTTTATAAGTTCGTTCATCTATTTTCTTTGTCTTCTGATCATTCTCCATATTTCTTTTTGTGTTCCGTAGAAATCGTGTTCCATCTGTTTTGAGAAACTCTGCCAGTGTTCCTTTTTTTAATTGTCTAACTGCAGTATTCGTTTCATTTCTGATTCGTTTATAGTGGTTGTATGCCTGTTGTGTTCTGTATTGTAAAAAGGCTTTCTTCTTTTTTTCATATTTTGTCTTCACTTCCTCTTTAAACCACATCTTGTTATTGTTAGTGTTCGCTACTTTCCTCTCTCCAAGTGATTCTGTTGCTGCGTTAATTATCTTATTTTTGAGTTTTCCTCAGCTTTCCTCGATGTAATTGTTTTCAAATATTTCATTCTCAGCGATCATCTCTGATATTCTTTTCCTGTATAAGTATTCCGTGGATTCCGTTTTTAGTCCGTCGACTTTGATTTTTGTTTGTGTTGGCGCCGCTCTTTTAGGTGGGAAGTATTTCTGGATTATTCTTATTTTACATAATACTAGGCTCTGGACGCTACCTTACGCTAGGTAGCGACCACAGCCTAGTATTATTACCACAGCCTACCTTACGTTAGGCATCTTACGTCGATTATTTTTGATGGATGTATATCTCTGTTGGTTATAACATAATCTATCATAGATCTTTGTCCACGGGTGTTATTAAATGTATATTTGTGTTGGTCTTTGTGGTCAAAAAATGTGTTGTTTATTCTTAGTTCGTTATTCGTGCAGAAGTTGATCATCAGTTCTCCATTATCGTTCTTAACATTCTCGTTATGTTTTTGTTTAATGCAGGGTATTACTTGATTGCCTATTCGAGCGTTAAAATTCCCCAATATTATCGTCTTTCCTCTGATTTGATCTACTACTTGTTTTAATTGGTCGTAAAACGCTTCCTTTGTTATTTAAGGCTTGTTATTTTCTGGGCCGTATACTCCGATGATGTTCAGGTCTTCCTTCTCACTTCTTATCTTTGCTGTTACTATTCTTTCTGATAAGTGTTGACACTCTTTGATGTGATTAAGTATAATATTTGAACGTTTTAATTCATGGGACCCCAGTTTAAAAAAAATGATAACAATTGGTCCACTGAAAGCAGAGATAATTGAAATTTTGTTCAACTTGTGATTTCATTTTTGAGATGGATGAAATTGCTATCCCCACCACTGCCTCTCGTATATTTTTCTGATATTTTATGAATAAAGTTATAAATCAACATTTTAACCACGATGCACAAAAGAAAGAAGGGAAAAATTTATATTTACTAGGTACTTGGCACAACAAAGTTATTTGTTTAAAAAACAGATCTCAAACCTTCGTACTATTGTCGTAAATGCCAGTCAACTGTGTTCGATCATAAATTCGAAACTAATTGACCAATCTGAATGTTTTTTTTAAATATGCGTATTTTGCTGAACTTTCGATGTAAGTTTAGAAAAACAGTGTCAAATAAAAATTTAGTAAGTTATTGTATTTGTTTATTTGCTTAAAAATTGTACAGTTGTTTAAGAAAAACCCTAGGCTCTCCTATTTAAATGATTTTAATGATGACTTTTATTTGACTGCTTAAATACTATATTATACGTAAAAAAACTTTCATATACTTATTTAAAACTATTTTTGATGGCTCTGCCTAAGTTTGAAAATTAATAAATTTTTGTTCAAAAATTTAGATTGCAAAATATTTTGCAGACTACTTGATCGATTGTGCTTAAATTTTGTATAGTGCTTTTCTATATTTTAAAAATTTTCTTGGTGAATTTTGAAAGTTCTATGTGGCTGTTACATACCTGAAAAAAAAAGGATTAAAAAAACATTTATTTTTGACCATTTTAAATTGTTTTTTTCTAATTTTGCAATAATAATTATTTTTTTTTAATTTGCAATCAATTTTGTTTTATAGGAAATTTAATTGTAAAACTTTTTTGTAGTTACAATTTTTTTTTAAATGTATAGCTGTCGAGATATAGCAACGAAAACAAGAAAAATCATTGAATTTTTCTCATTTTTTTCACAAATTATTTAATAAAAAAATCTGCCCACCTGTTGATGTTTACGCATAGTTAAATTATCATTTCTAATAATATTTCAAAGCGATTAAAGCAAATAACTAGGATTATATACGAATCACCAAGTGAGGGTGTTTTAGAACAGATACGTTTATAAGGGAAACTTTTATGAATCGGTACACCTGGACTTAACATTACATTAACCAAATGATAATTATTTAATGATTACTTAGCTGACCTTTTATGTCTACGTTACTATTTCAGCGTATTATTTAAACGCTCTCTTTTGGAGACACTAAAAGTGTAATTAGTAAACAGAAAATTCCATACACTTAAGTAAAGTAAAATCAAGTAAGTACAATAGTTTCTTAAACTTCCTATTTCCTAATATTTTACTGAATCGCTAAGACAATTTCTATCTGCAATAATGATTTAAACACTTTAACTAATAGGTCCCTCATTACTAATGCGTAATGTTCGATGACTAAAGTGATGAATAACAAACAAGTATAGAAAATTTATATTTATCTATTGTTTAAATCGTAAAAATGGAAATTTATTATATCTAAATGTGTTGTATATATTATAACCAGTTTTATACATTTAAAATTAGTTTTTTTTACAAAATAAATTTCTTTTTCATTTTTCTATTATCATATAAATTTCATGTCCGCGAGCTTTACTATTAAACGCATGAATAAAACATGTTGAAGCCATGAATGAAATAGTTCATGCCAAACAAAAATCAATATGTTTTTATTAGATCTTATATCGTTATATAACTTGCCATAGTTGTTTTGACAGTAAAGCATATTCCCCAAGTAACCCGTTTACACATTTTTAATATTATTTCTTACCATAAAAGAACATATTGTTAGAAATCAAATCCATTTAATCCTGATTAACAAGCGATTCACACATTTTTGTTCTCAGTGAAACATATTCTGAAGCTGATATTACGTTACAAGCTTACAAGAAGCTACAAAAGCTCTGTATAAAGAAAATAAAGTGTCCATTAAAATGAGAACAAGAATCATAGGAGACTTCACCACAACAAAAGGGCTCCTGCAGGGTTGTTCCACATCTCCAATCCTATTCAAAATATACTTAGAGAAAGCCTTGACTACATGGAAAAGAAAATGTGAAGGCATGGGAGTACCGGTACGGAACGAATACCTATATACGTTAAGCTTTGCAGACGATCAAGTAGTGATTGCACAAGACCAAGACGACCTCAGCTACATGATGAAGAAACTACAAGAAGAACCAAGGCTGGCCTAGATATTAACCTCGCGAAAACAGTGTACCTATCTACAACTGAAGAAGACATAGAAGATCTACAGATTGATGACAACGTAACAAGGAAAGGATAAATTCAAATACTTGGGGTTTATAATCACGAAAAAGGCAACAACACATTAAGAAATTACACAAAGATTAGGACAAACAAGAACAGCAATCCGACAACTTAACTCAGTATGGTGGGATAGACACCTAAATATGAAGACAAAAACACAGATTTATAAAACATTAGTGCGAAGTATTATGACATATGGGGTTGAAAATTGGATCATAAACAAGAAAACCAGCAGTAAGATAGTAGCAACAGAGATGGAATGACTGCGAAGATGCTGCAGAGTAACAAGAATGGATAGGAGAAGTAATGACGAAATAAAACAAAGAACATCAATAGAAACAGACATATTAACTTATATAGAACAAAAAAGACTAAAGTGGTATGGACATGTAAGAAGAACTAGTGACAGCAGATGGATAAAGAGAATAACCGAATGGAGCCCCATAGGAAGGATTAAAAGAAGACTACCCCGAAAATCCTGGAGGAACGAAGTAGATGACGCCATGAGTAAGAGAATAACGCTAAACGATGGAAAATAGGACAACAGAGAGAGATGGAAACGGTTGAGCGAGGGAAGGCAGTGAATACTGTAGAATTCCTGAATATATATATGATATTAAGACAGATCACAATTATCTCGTCAACACAATACATTTTAAATTAAAACAAATTCGGCAAAAAAATATTAAGAAATACGACATGCGACTACTGAAGAAGGAATATCTGAATCGAATATTATTCAAATTAAAAAACCGTATACCAGAGACTGTAACTGAACACGGGAGAGCGGACACTATAAAAGCAATTAAAGTACTACATGAAGTTATTGAGGCTATACTACTAGAGCAAAATCTACGACCAAAAGGAACATAGAAAAAAGCGAACGACACGCGAAATTCTATTTATGATGGAAAAGAAAAACTTATATAATAATCCTAAACATCTTCTTCTTGATGTGCCTATCCGTTACGAATGTTGGCGATCATCATGGCAATCTTATCTTATCTTCAGCAGCGCGGAATAGCTGCACAGATCCTAAACATACGGCCCTTAATCCGGGCATCCCTTTAGTTGGGAGACGTTTCGAAGAATCTCCCTGTTAGCTAGTCAAGAAAAGTGTCTAAAAATTCCAAAAGTTTGATAGATACCTACTTGCAACGTTGAAAGTCTGTTTCGACCAAGAAAACGGGACAAAGTTTGTATTCGATATGCATAGACTAAATACCTAATATTTAGTATTTAGACTAAGGTCCAGCAAGTATTTTAAAACAACGGTTGAAGACGTAAATAAAACCTATGTCCGCCCACGAAGCGACTGGTTTTGGATCAGTTTCGTTAAATTTCTAATGTGAAAAAGTTATTTTTATTCTGAAAAATCAATGGTCTTTAATTTCCGTATAATTTGGCTTATCTTAAAGTATTTATATCCTAAAATGTTTACCAAATATAATATCGTGCTACAAAAAAATTGCAACGCAGCTGTAACTACAGGAGGAAGGTCAAACAAAATCGGTTTTAGACTTATTGGAAACCAGTTGGAGTCGGATTGCCACGTGGGCGAATCCCCGTGCGTTTACACTGCCGGGATCACAAACCAGTTGGAAGCGCAATCGGTTCCATATTGCAAGTTTAAAACAGGTTGCGCCGTAAGCGCTGGACCTTAGTGAAACCCGATGGCCAAACTCGACAAAAGTTTTGCATACCTCTGGTCCAATTTTTGTTCCATATTTAAAAATACATTTCTCAGTACATGTTGGTCCCATTTTTCTCCATTTTACTAATTTTCCTATAGCCACTGATGTGGAATCTTTGCCTTTGTTTCTCAATTTCTTAGCAGTGTCTCTATTTCTCTTAAGTTTTCGCATTTTATTCGGCTAGCAATGGGATCTAGTTTATCTCCATTATTAGCCGATATATTTATGGAAGATTTTGAAACAAATATTATTTCTAAACCAAATTTAAAACCCACAGTATAGTGGAGATATATAAATAATGTATTCTAAATATAGCCTCATGGATCAGCGTTGTTGGACACATTCCTGAATGATATAAACAATAAAGAAGAGACAATAACATTAACCATGAAAAAGGAATATAATAACACACTACCTTTCCTGGATGTTTTAATATCTAAGATCGATACTGGTATGAGACTATGGTATGGACTGGTCAAATCGCAGTATCAATATTAAAAAGAGTAACAAAAAACAAAATTTGTTTAATTTATTAATGTTTGTATTTTGAGAACGATTTCTGAAATGGAAACTGAAACGTCAATAAACTTATTTTAAACTTCAATTGTGGCTTATTCCCGTTAAAATAGTAATTACTCCGCTAAGGGGTTTGAAAACGGAATGTGGTGGAACAAATATCCGTATAAATAACAATAATAGGATATTTTCACTATTTGACGACCATCAAATTGTGTTAGCCTACAACTCATATGATATAAAATTTACAATCAAAAAACACAAAATTTTGTAGGTATACGCATTCTATCCTCAGCCAACATGGGATAGTTCCTGGATTGGTATTATGTAACATTAAATTATCTCTAGTAACAATAGAACCAGAATTCATACAAACGGTTAATATACAGACAAAGCTTCTAGAGAAAGTACAAGAATCATTTTTTTTAAATAAATTAAAAGAGAAAATAGCACAAAACAGAAGATACAATGGCAAGAAAACAAAGTGGGCAAAAATTAACAAAAAAAAAACAAGAACTTCCTACCTCATTCTATTAATAGCCTAAATAAAGTTACGATTGCAGACCTCTTTTATTAACAAAAGAAGAATCATTATGAATTCTGGAAATGTATACTAAACTTATTAAATTTTTTGGTATGTTATTTAAAAAATATATTTCAATTTTTATAATTTGACGCGAATATATCAGACGAGAATCTGCCAAGCATAACGGCGTCAATAATTGTTGACAAATAACTATTATTTGCTTTGCTAAATCCTGGTTCCATATCTAATTATACTTATTTTGAAATATAAAAAAATAAACTTTATGTTAAGTCCTACCAAAAAATCAACAACAATAAAGTAATGTCGTAATTACCTGCCTAATTTTGCCGAATTTATTTCCTCACAATATTTTTATTTTTACAATAAATAATTTTATTTTTTGTTATAGTTCAGTCGTAAGAGAGAAAAATGTCACTCAACCTCTAAAAATTATATGAACAAACTGAATTTTGCTGAGAATGTCAATATTCCCTCTCTCTTGTCGTTTCTCGATTACTGAGGATCGTGATTTCTTCCAATATTCCTAACAATTTTTCTCCATTGGTCTCTATCTTCAGCTGCTCTGAGAGCTTCACAGAATGAGATTCCAGCTGAATTCTTAATTTGATAGGACCATCTAGTTGCTGATCGTCCTCTTGATCTTCTCCCCAGAACGTTTCCAGAAACAATTAATCTCTACAAACTATCGTCACCTCTGCGAACCACGTGACCGAAAAATTGCACAGAATACGTTGCAGACATATTGTGGACAGCCTTTTTTAATCTAGAATTAGCTTAGAATGAAAGCGTTTACCCTATGAGCTGTCCGAGGTATGCGCAGCATTCTTCTCCAGCACCACAGCTCAATAGCATCAATTTTTTGGCGCTCGCGTCCGCGAAGGGTCCAAGTCTCTGCCCCGTATAGAAATATTGAGAATAGAAGGGCATTCACCAGTCTCATCTTGATATTTTGAGAGATAGATCTGTTTTTCCAAACTTTAGTTAGGCGACTCATCGAATTTTTTTGTCATACCAATACGTCTCCGAACTTCTCCTTTACAGTTACCGTTGTTAGTTATACTAGACCCGAGATAGACAAAACTATCCACTATCTGGTATTCTTGTAACATGTTAGTCAGTTGAATAGTGTGGAATCTGTCGACCACCATTATTTTTGTCTTAGATTTATTGATTTTCAGACCAACTTTATTAGTTTTGTACTCAATTCTTCGGAGGAGATTAAAAATTTCTTGCTCATTTGCTGCTATAAGTGTAGTGTCATCAGCAAATCTTAAATTGGAGATTATCCTACCAGCCACTGTTACTCCACCGGCCTATCCATCTAAAGCCATCCTCATGACATGTTCTTCATAAATGTTGAATAAGTCAGGTGACAACACGCATTCTTGTATAACACCTCTCTCGGTCTTGAATTGGTTTGAGAACTTCTGATCTACTCGTACTGTTGCTATATTGGACTGGTACTGATTTTTAATAAGTGTCACTCCAATGTGCATTGAAGTGCCCATTTATATTAAAATGGACCACAGAATTATCCAGCTTACATAATCAAATGCCTGTTGGTAGTCAACGAAGCATATAATCATAGGTACTTGAAATTCTTTAGACTTTTCAATGAGTTGTCTCAGGTTCAGGATTTGTACCCATGTACAAATCCTGAATCTGGTTCATCTTAAGTCTTTTAGTCTCACTATGTGACCTGCCCAATTCCATTTCAGCTTGGCTATATGTTCGACATCAGTGATACCTGTTCTTTTCCTTAGGTCTTGGTTCCTTATTTTGTCTTTTCTTTGCTGAATTAAAAACTCACCAACTCACCTTGCCAGCATGGTGTTTTAAGGCAAAAACCTCCCTTTTTGTGTATCGGGATATAAATTGAGGTACACCAATCAGATGGCCATTTTTCTGAATTCCAAACAATGACACAGATAGATAGACAGTGACCATTTTTGGACATATCATCCATTGCCTTTTGAGACTTTGTTACCTTCCAGAATTTGTTACCTAGTAACTGTATTATTTCACCTGGTATTTATCTTTGACTTCAGCGAGTAAGAAAGCAGGTTTTCTAAGGTAGTCAGACGGCCATTGATTTTCTGCTGGTACCTCGTTATTTTTATATAGCTCGCCACAGTAGTTTCGTCATGTTTCTAATATTTCGTCAGTATTGGTCTTTAGATTACCCTCCTTATCTATTACAGACCACGTTTGAGGTTTACATTCTCTGGTAAGGGACTTCTCTTATGTCAACATTGGGACCCCAAAAAACGATACAAAAAAGTTTGCCACTCCTACCCCGTGCTTCCTAATTTGTACGCACTACAAAAAAATGTTTCAAATAAGAAATATAGCTGAGATAAATTTGAACAAAAACATTTGTTAGCACTGTTGTGTAGAATGAATCGTTCTCTCAGAAATAACGACTGAAGCGACTATCGATTTTAAATGTCAGTTACGCGGTGAAATCAATTTTTTAAATAAAGTTTGTATCAATTCGATCAAAATGAACGCAAAATATTAAGGAAGATATTTGAACCAACCCAATGCAGCGATGGCTCGTGGAGAATTAAAATGAACCACGAGCTGGATGAACTAATGCAGAGCGCAGATATTGTTAGATTTGTAAAGTGACAAAGACTAAATAGGCTTATAGAGCAGTAAAAGTAGTCCAAAGATGGAAGCCCCAAGGAAACAGAACACGAGAAAGGCCCCTAAAAGAAGGATAGACGACGTAGAAAGGGATCTTAAAACCATGAACATCGGGCAGTGATGAAGGAAAGTATCCGACAGGGCAGAATGAAAAAACATTGTCAAGCAGGCCAAGACTCACAAAGGGTTGTAGCGCCATTAGAAGAAGAAGAAGAAAATCAATTCGATCAGTAAAAATTCGATATCTTTTGACCAGAGTGTCCTATCCACAAAAACCAAAGTGCCTTTTAAAAGTGAAGAATGCAGCTTTTGTATATAATTTTTGCATTTTGCCTCAATTGAAGTTAGTTTCTATTTCTATAAAGCTGTTAACTAAATAAATGTTGCGCGATTATTATCATTTTTTTATTATTCTATTTCCACTACTAGATCCTAATATACAAAACATATAATATGAAATTTCGATTTTAAGTTTTTTAGTTTTGAAACACCTACTTGTGCAATCGAAAAAATTTGTTTAGTTCGGTAACTGTCATTTTTGTGTCTGTTTTGTTTTTAATTTGAAGTGTGTTTCTTTCTTATATTTTAATTGATATAAACAACAAACAATTATTAAATTGTATTTTACCATGTTTTGAATAATTGTAGCTCTCATCTGATGATGCCAATGAAAATTGGCGAAATATAATGAACTGTTGAACAGAGTACACTTGGCTTTCAATCAGCTGTATACCCAATTAACCTCAACCTCCCTTTTCATCTACCAGACCAGCTGTTATTTTAGAGGATATATATATATATATATATATATATATATATATATATATATATATATGTATATATATATATATATATATATATATATATATATATATATATATATATATGTATATATATATACGTAGATTTTCGTAAAACGTAAAACGTAAAACGTTTCAATGTTTGGCATTCCTTTCCCCAGGTAGCTGTAGCTTCCTCCGTGGTTGGTGTTAGTTGTTGCCCTGGAAACCATCAGGGTCTTCTAACTCTAATGCCACAAATTGGTTGCATTGCTCCTGTAGTGATCCTTTCCCAAGTTAATATGCTCCTTTTCTAACTTGGCTGCACCGTACTGAAGACGACCAATAGTCAGAAATACGTATATACGGTTGCCTTCCATCGATATACCATATTTGGTTTTCTGTTTTGCGAGACATGCCATTACTTTTTACTTATATATATATATATATATATATATATATATATATATATATATATATATATATATATACGACCTACATTTTCTTGGTAAATCGATTAGAGGGGTTTTAGGAGTGAAGCCCGGGGGTAGGGGGTAGGACTGGCAAACTTTTTTGCATCTTTTTTGGGGTCCCATAATTGACATTTTCAGCAAAATTCAGCTTGTTCATATGAATTTGTATGAATTTTAGCGGTTAATCTTCGGGCATCTTCGTCTCTAGAGTATTAATCACTTTAGGTTTATAGCCATTTTTGACAGACACAATTAAATTTGTTAGACAATGAAAAATAGTATTACGTGGAAAATATTACACACAAGATTATGTCCATACTATTGAAAATTATACATACGTGACCTTATCGATTTTTTTAATGTATCCTTAAATGCTAGTCGCATTATTCAACAATGAATTTAAATGTCGTTTTAAAAACCAAAGCTTTTAACGTCAATGGATATGTAATACTCTATCAAAATAAGCCAATTTAGATAAAGAAAAATATACTTGGTGTTATTTATGGGCACCTTGAAAATAAATAAACTACCTAGAAAAATATAGTATGTATTAACATATTTTACATGGTAAAGCGAAATAAGTGCTGCTCACAATAGTAAATCATCGTGTTCCATTTTTATATCCATGATATGGGGAAATTTTAGAAACAACATTAAAATGGCTCAGAATCCTGGCATATTCACATAATTTACTCACACTCACAAATTACATTTTACTTGTTTTGACGTTTCGATTACCAATCTGGAAATTGTTTTCAAAAACTCTAAAATAAAATTATGAATGATCTTAACCTAAAAATGTTTATCTATAGTATAAAAATGAATCGCAAAATGTGTTGGTAAGCGCATAACTCAACAGCGCATGGACCAATTTTAACAATTCTTTAAAATGTTCCTTGAAGTCTAAGGATGGTTTTTACGGCAAGAAAAATTCGAATAATTTCCGGGAAAACCCTAAAACAGCCCTTTTCTTTTTCCCATGCAAATATTTTCTAACTAAATGTAGAGTCAATTTGAACTTTATTGCTATTCAATAAAGTTTATATTAAATTACAAGCACTCACTGTTGTCTAAACAATGTAGGTGTGTTCCTTTTAATAAATTCCACAGGGAGTTGCAAAATAAGACAAAAAAACAACTTTATTTTGACACTCCGTATATGGGTAAAACATTGACATTTCCCAGAAAACATTAATACAGTTATTACTTAGAAATAGATCTGCAATGATCTTTTTTCCATAAATAAATAAAATCTTTTATAAATAAATAAATAAATAAATAAATAAAAATCAAATTGTTCCATAAATATTTTTCCCATACAAATATTTTCTAACGAAATGTAGAGTCAATTTGAACTTTATTGCTATTCAATAAAAAATTACTAGCGGACCCGATAGACATCCGTTCTGTTAATAGATTTGGAATGTGGCAGTTTATTTCTTTAATTCTCCTGAACAAAACCGTCACCATGATGAAAAGTACGTAAGTATCTTCTAGTTCTATTCATCAGTTCTTTGTGTATTCCCACGTTTTGTCAGGCTCTCTGGTAGTCACTGATAGGTCAACTTCTGCTAATGCTTCTCTAAACTTCTCCGGGTGTTTGGGAATAATTTTTTCCCTTTTATTTGTGATTGTTTTACTGTGTAACTTAATGCGAAATTCTGCTTGTAATATTTTGTAATCGGAACCACAGTCTGTAGTTGGTTGGTCTTCACGTTTATTATTGAGCTCCTCCATCGTTTAGTGACAAGAATATACTTTATTTGGTTTTTGTATCGTCCTCCAGGTGAAGACCATGTTGATAATCTTGATATAATGTGATAATCTTGTAGCGTCTAGTGCACATTATTTTTAAAATAATTGCTAATAGGACAGAAAGATTTGATTTCATTCAGAAAGTTTACCGCAAGATCGCTCTGAGGATTTCAAAAGGATAAAATACGTATAAGCGAATGGTGGTGCTCTGTATTGAAATTCAATTTTAACTGTCTTTCGTATTTATGCGCTTACTCACGCAATATGAGTACTAGAAATCCGTTAACGATGGGTTTTTGCCTAGATATGTTGACGTGTTATGGAATGCAAATTGAAGATTCTTCATGTCACTCATTTATCGTCTGTTTGCTGTGTAAATTACAGAAAGCACAGATTTGGCATTTTCCTGAATTGTTTTTAAACGTAAGAAATCTTTTAATGGTTTTTGATGTGAAATCCTTTCCTCACCTAGAATATTATCCCAAAATAAAAAAGATTTTATTAGTACATACACATCATTTGTTTTTTTAAGAAAATTTGTTTAATGATAATTTCTAGTTATTTTTTTTTGCTTTATTTCAGCAAACATAGCAATATCAACTTCCAACAGCACAAATCCCCAACACAATGATCAAAAGACAACAAACAGCCAAGTTTCAATAAATACTTCATCTATCACAACCAAAGAAGATATAATACAAAAATCAGTGTTGAATGCTACAATACACGGAACTAGTTCAGATGTAAATCAAACAATAAATTTAAATTCAGCAACATTAAAAAGCACCGATTTAGAAACCACCACTGAAAATTCTGAAGCTACGAATTCTTCCAACTTTATGTATGATGTGGCTCCCACTGAAGAGAAAAAATCCAATAATTCTCAAATAGATACTGAAGTTGAGGATCTATTAAAAGTACCAGAGCACACAGATTACGATTCAGTACGAATAACAGTCGATCCCGACCCGGTTATATTTTTAAGCGACGATTCAATTAATGTTTGGAAATTAGGTAAGAATTTATAATTTTACTACAGCTTATCACTCACAATACTTTAAATATTTTTCTTTATTTGTGTTAACATTTTTAAATAGGTATAGATAATTGTTCTGATAAATGCATTTTGTAATTTTAGTACGTTTGTATTAGTTTGTTAATTAAATATTATGTTTATATGGGATTAAGCCTTGGATTAAGCCTTGGATTAAGCGACAGTTAATTGTAATGAGAATTAAATTTTTAATTACTGTTTGACGTTTTTAACCAAGATTATTATTTTTAAAAAAATATAGGTCTCTTATAAAGTACACACAAAATATAGTTGAAATTATCAGCATAAGGCCCAGCATTGTATATCTCATCTTCAAACTGAATGCAAAACCTTAAGGTAATCCAGACATATGCTCTAA
The DNA here is from genome assembly GCF_040954645.1 of Diabrotica undecimpunctata. Classification (NCBI taxonomy): domain Eukaryota; kingdom Metazoa; phylum Arthropoda; class Insecta; order Coleoptera; family Chrysomelidae; genus Diabrotica; species Diabrotica undecimpunctata. The sequence continues at coordinate 31,279,339 of NC_092807.1, read as the reverse complement.
CGACTACCCACTCGGATGAAGAAATTAAAGAATTTTATGAGGACATTTCACACCAGCATATTACACAATAATTATGGGCGACTTTAATGCGAAAATGGGGTTTAAGTTTAAGTCAGAGACTCAACAAATTTTTAATAGGCCGCGACCACAGATTAACCTGAACTAAGATACTATTAAATGTTAAATTGGATAGAACAAAGATGATCCTATAAACAAGAAAAAAGAAATGGATTCCCACAGAAAACAACGACATGTATGAAGATACACTAACCAGACATATACAAGACTTGCAAGATGAAATAGAAAATGTAGATCAAGCAAATGATAGTATAACGAAGACTCTAAAAGAAACGGAAAGGTGATGCTGCTCAACCGTTCTGACCCATAAACAAAAACTAAGTCAAAATACCAAAGAGCTAATAGGTAAAAGAAGACAGCTGACGGAAAAATATGTCTCCAACTACACAACAGTAAAGAAATTATATAAATATTTCCACGGTCAATCCGAAAAGACGTAAGAGAAAACAATACAAAATGAAATAACTAAAATAATTCAAAAAAACAAAAGTTTAAAAGTTTTGAGACGAAATACGAACAACATAGACAACAAAAATATGTACAAAATTAAAAACAGACATGTAAACATTACTGTTGATAGAACCAAAATCCTTGAGGTTGTCGAATCCTTTTATCGCGAAATGTATGAGAGCATGCGGGACGTTGGTGGCAGGGTGTTGAGGAGGCGGGCCCCTGTCATACAATCAGCTACAGCCCACCAACAAGAAGAATCACAAATGAGCCAAACAACAACACGAGCTTCACTCGCTGAAGGTGCTGCGCTGGAACATCAGCCGGCGCTCACTCAAGCGGGACGACCGAGGCAGAGCACCGACGAAAGGCAAGATCAGCCCCTGCTCAAAATCACAAACCAGGGATCAGAATTAATGCCAGAAATAACTCCATACGAAATCAAAACGGCACTTTTAGAAATGAAAAATAACAAATCCCCTGGCGATGACAGAGTAGTGATCGAAGATATCAAACTAGGTGAAAATAAAATGATCCAGGCTTTGGCCAAACTTTTCACCAAATGCATCTACCAAGGAAAAACTCTTTCTTAATGGAACAATGCAGTCATTATTTTAATACACAAGCAAGGACACATAACAGATCTAAAAACTACCGTCCTATCAGTTTGCTTTTACACATACATAAACTTTTCACAAAAATTATCAAAAAAAGACTGTACGCTAAATTAGACTTTTATCAGCCTAGAGAACAAGCTGGAATTAGATCGGGATACAGCACTAACGACCACTTACTAGTAATAAAGAACCTAATAGAGAAGTCTGCAGAATACAACAAACCATTTGCACTGCTATTTGTGGACTACGAGAAAGCATTCGACACCACAAGCCATCAGAAAATGTTAAAAGCATTAAAATAATGCCAAATAGACCATCGCTACACTAAATTAATCAAATGTATCTACCTAATGCCACAGCTAGCGTAAGACTACCTGAACAAAAAACAAATAAATTCTGTATACAGCGAGGAGTACGACAAGGAGACACCGTCTCTCAAAAGCTATTCACGACGCTTTTAGAACATACTTGTAAGAAGGCACATCTGAACGAGTATGGTATCAACATAAATGGAGAGAAGCTCAGTCATTTGAGATTTGCAGATGACATCGTCCTTATAGCCGATCGTATGGATGATGCAATAATAATGTTTGAAAAATTATATCACGCTTCCTTGGAGATCGGACTAGAGATTAATATGAACAAGATGCAAATAATGACTAATCTGGTGCTAATTCGAAATATTGCTGTTGATGGAAGGGATATTGTACAGACAACCACGTATAAGTACTTAGGACATGAAATTCGGTTGGGCAGAGATAACCAGACATGTGATCTCCCACGTCGCATAGGATTAGCCTGGGCAGCGTTTGGTTAATTAAACTATGTATTTAAATCTGATCTACCCATCTGCCACAAAAGGAAAATCTTACACCAATGTGTGTTACCTGTACTCACTTATGGAGCGGAAACATTAACACTTACAAAAAGGCAAAAAGGGGGGGTGAATAAGATTCGTGTGACTCAGAGGGCTATGGTGCGCCAGATCTTGGGCGTCTCTCTGAGAGACCGAATCCCAAACGAAGAAATATGTAGTAGAACAAAAACAATAGACGCCACCAAAAAAATTACATCGCTAAAATGGAATTGGGCAGGACACGTCGCCAGATTATCAGACAACCGATGGACAAAATGTATTGTCGAGTGGAGACCAAGACAAGAAGCAATACGGAGTAAAGGACGTCCACCAAATAGATTAACAGACTACCTGAAGCGTGTTATCAATAAGTAGATGTAAGCCGCACAAGACAGAGACATATGAAAAAAGCTGATGGAGAACTATGTCCAGCCCATCTTGTACGCGTTTCTTGATTGTTTATAGTGTTTTGTTGTTTCCTTTCTTCATTCTGGTGAAATTCCTTGTTTATAAATGAAAATGAATAATCATTTTTTGTCAAAACCTCAAAATGTTTTTTCCTTCCTGAAATGCATTTTTATTAGAGCACGGTTTTGGGCTCTATCATATAATAATTTGATAATTATTTTTTTATGTTTACGTTGTGGTTAGAGTGGTAATTTAAATATCTGTTGGTGGGTGTTGGTTTTCTGTAAACTTTGGTTGCATATCCTGTATCCTCTTTTGTGATTAACACATCCAGAAAAGGAAGTGAGTTGTTGTCTTTTTCCAAAAAAGACATTGCTCCAGGGGAATGAAACCAAATTTTGGGATATTGTTCGGCATAACAAAAGACGAAGATTCACCAAATTTTAGCACAAAATATTGAGGATACCAACACATGGTCTTAGAGAATATCTCTGATGTACCTATCTGCTGTTAATGCTCCACCATCAATCACCAGTAGCTTTGTTTGTATCCATAATTGAACCTCAGGAGGACGCCAAGGAGAACAAAGGTGCATGTGTGAGTAAGCGCGTGTGCGAAACAAGAGCGAGTAAGCTTAGCCTTGCCGTTGCCGTGGACCGTCAGAGATTTGTGAGATGCAGTAAGGGTAGCACCGCACGGTAATATGTAATTATGTTGGCAATCAAGCCTTTTTATTATTGTAAATACGTAAACAGAAGCCTTTTCGTTTTATTTCACACCTAAACAAAAGATAAAGTGTTAGAATGTGTTAGAAAGAGAAGTGTTGAAGTGTTAGTTATACTTGGTGACAACATTCTTATCATTTTAGAGAAAATAAGTACAGTGTATTTAAACCTTTCCACTTTACCGGGCCGTAGGCGGTCCGATAAATACTTAGCCTCACCGCCCGATAGCGCCACTATCTTAAGAGAAATCTACTATCTTATAATTAATTCTCGTAGATGGCTAATGTCAAAATTCCAGTCAAATCGGACTCGTAGTTTTGGTTTGACCGTGTGTGAAAGCGGGCGTGTTTGCAGATTTTAGAAAAATGGAAAAAGAGCAATATCGGTCGGTGATTCGATTCTTGTTTTTGGAAGGAAAATCGCGCAGCTAAATTAATAAGCGCTTGGAGGCTGTGTACGATGACTCTTCTCCTTCGATGGCAACCGTCAAAAATTGGTTTAACGAGCTTCAAGGTGGTTGCACGTCGGTTTTTGATAAACTTCGGCTCGGTGCCCCGAAAATAGCTACCACGGAGGATAACGTGAAAAATACCCACGATCTCGTATTGGCAGAACGTCGACTGAAGGTTTGCGAGATAGCTGAGAAAGTAGTCATCTTAAAAGACTGCGTCATACTGTATGAAATATAGTTAACTATTTATGTACAAACTACTACACAAGGTATTAATTTGATTTAAAGTCGACTTCAGAGGTGAAATGTGAAAATCAAGGGGTAAAAAGTAGTAAAGAAGTAAATAGAAGCCAAGAATCTTCCGACACTCCATCCGCTTTTTCAGTCTTTTGCCTCAGTATTTAAATATAATGTTAAAGATGACAAAAAAATTGAATATGTGTCATTACCATTTCAAAGGACCAGCGCTACACACAGAAAATGTTTCATTTCTGATTATTAACTTAAACACCCATTAAAATAGGTTGCAATTAAAAAATGGAAAAACCTTTTTAATCAAATTATCAATTTTTAATTCATATTGCTTAGTTTAAGTGGTTCACACGGGCAAGTCTAGGGTTCAACTTAAGATCTTGATTTCAGTTTTTGAAAAAAGTTAGTTGAATAATAATTTAAAATAATTTAACAAACCGGCGAAAGAATGGCGAAATATACGAAAATTGTTCTAAGGGTGCAAAATAGTTCATTCTCAGTCTAAATTAAAGGTATTGATGTCAACTGATGGCTCAAATAATTTTCAAAAAAGTAGCGTCTGTCTAACTAAAGGTCTAACTCAAAAACGGCAAAAACGTGGGAGAACTGACGCGACGGTTCTAATCAGATTTTTGTCTTTTAAATCACCATAACTCTGATGATATTCAATCAATATAACAATCATAAATAATGATATTGATGTTAGCTATTTACTAAAATAACTTTTAAAAGAATAGCGCATCTCTAAATAAAAATGTAGCTCAATGAACAGCAAAAAACCGGTTTTTTCGATTTTTAACTACCTTGTACTACTAAAAATTCTGAAAAAGTGCTGGAAGATAGTTTTAGTGATCGCACATCATATATATATTTTTTTTTGAGCGATGCATATTTTTTGCTATTTTTTAATAGGCGTTTAAATTTTTCAAACGATCAAATCAATTTAAATTTCCCGCCAACTCTCATTTTCGGTCAAATAGTTTTATAAAGCACAAAGAACCTTTAATTAAAAAAACAAAATCTATTTTGGTAAAAAAATAAGTTAATAAAAAAATGAGTTATGGCCAAAAAACAATTTTTAACGTTTTATGAAATTTTGAGTATATGTGTTAATATTGTAGGCTAAAATTTGGTGAATCTTCATCTTTTGTGACGCCGAACATTATCCCATTGGGGTCAAGTTTCGCTGGGGCAATTTTGACATTCTTTTCCGGCTACGTCCTTTGATTGATTCTTCTTTATTGTTAATGTCCATTAGAAATGTATTCAACGCTTCTGGTCTATGGGGCCTAATGGAGAACAACATATCGTCTATGTTCTATATTTCGTCTATATTTCTCCACCATACTGTGGATTGTTTGTCTTGCTTGTGTACAATGTTTTGTTTGAAATCCTCCATGATCTGAATATATGTGCTATTAAGTAAGATAAGGATTAGCCCATGCTCCCCGTAAACATATGTAATTTCGAAGAAATCGTATTTTTCGCACTAAATAATTAAAAAATAACGCCAAAATGTCTGCAGAAAATGTGTAAGTTTTGTCACCTGGATATTAAGAAGTCTTGAGAAATACTTTCTCTGGGCTAAAATAGTAATTTCGTGTATTCAGTGACGTTTTTGTTTTATTACCAAATTGTTATTTGCTCACAACCCAACAAGTTTTTAAATTTTAAAATGAACTCATACCCATATTTTATGTTTAGCTTCAAAAAATCACGATGAGCTTATGCCTGAACGCAAAGGTTTAGTACCTGGAAAGGTGGCGGCGATCTTAGCTGGAGTATTTGTGGCATTATCAGTTGTGGGCTACGTTGCATTATTAAGTTGGAGAAGATATTTAGAGTAAGTAAATACTTTGGTCAAAATAATTCGAACAATGCTTTATTTATTTATTTTATTTTAATCAAACTTTATCAATGTAAAGTTTTTAGCGACATATATACATTTGCATGAGATAATTTACTGATAAATGTTAAATTTTGTTTAAATATTAATGTCTTTGAGAAGTGCTATCAAACGTTTAATTTTACAATTTTCACTTGTTAATTTGGTGATGAGGTTGGTCCTTATTTCTAACGATTTATATTAAAAGTATAGCAATGTTGATGTTTGAAATTTGTTTCTTGAAGACAAATGATAAAAGGTGATAGATCATTGATTAAAGATAATTGAGAACTACTTTCTTATGAAGCACTCTCCACAGAATCTCTTAAACAACTCTATCATATGCTTTTTCAAATCAATGAACACCATATGGGCTTTTATATATTTATTCCTATATTTTTCTATTGGCTGCCTTATACTGACCTTGTATAAATCCAAACTGATTTTATAGGATATTTCAGTTTCTTCACGTTTTCCTCTATCAATTACTCTCTCCCATATTTTTATGGTGTGTCCCATTCACCTAGCATTTGTCCCACTTCCATATCGTCGGCTTCATATGAAAAGTGCCCAAATCCAAATTAACAAATTTTACAGGAGACGAAAAAACTAATTAAAAAAATGCTTTTGACTTTGTCTTATTTGACACCGTTACTTAGAATAGCGGAGGAAAGATTTTGGAGTTATGTAATTTTTAATTAAGTATGACAATATAAAATAACATACAAAGTAAATATTTTATAATGTAAACAAAAAGAGAAATCAAACGATTTCTACCTGGCGAACCCGAATTCAAATTTTTACCACTGTGCCTTCTAAAACTTGCAAAGCAAACAGTTTGATAAATTACTCGGCAAGGGAATCTAAAATTGCATTCCACATGCCGTTCATCATGGTCAAAATTCGTAGTAAATTCAGTTTCTGGTACTCCAAACGGAGTAACGGAGTAAAGTATAAAACAGGTATTAGATGTTTGTTTCGATACAGGGCAGCGACAAGCTGCTTATACGTATTTCGACCTCTTTAGGTCTCCTCAGAACGGTATAGCCACTGCTCTGAACCAAAACAAAAATCTTTCCCGTCCTAGACAATATACCATTCTGAGGAGACCTAAAGAGGTCGAAATACGTATAAGCGGCTTGTCGCTGCCCTGTATCGAAACAAAAATCTAATACCGTCATTATGTTTTATACTTTACTCCACCAGAAACTGAATTGGTTTACACCAATCTTTAATCTAATATGGTATAAGATTAAGAAACTGAAACATTTAAGTGTATACACACTTAAAGAAAAAATTCACAGATACGGTAAGATAACACAGAGACGGTAATATAAGCAAGCGCCTTTACTCAAAGATCGCCCTGCCAGAAGTGGTCTTCTTTCTCTCCAAATTTTACAAGCTTGCCCAAAAATAAGGTGTGATATCCCCCACTTAAAAATGACAGGCCAGCCTGTATGAATTTCTAGGAAGGTAAAAGGTTCTAACGACATCGAAAATAACGGTACCCTTCTAGCTAGGAACGTGATGAAAGATAAATCCTTTTGGATTAGGTTCTCTCAGAAAATTACTCTAACGTGCATTCGACGATATTTACCAAATTTATCAAAAAAAAATAACCGAGGAATAACCAACCCGGCGTTCTTAGTAAGTCGGACCTTCCGTGTTTTGAGATAGTCGGTAGATTTAAATGAAATTTCCTAATGGTAAACACGACCACCTATATATTATTTGCAAATACGGCCATCGGCGTCTCAGCAACGGGGGTAAAAGGATTAAAAATTATTTAATATTTTAATTATATAAAAAAAATGTTACTGGATTAATGACAAAACCCTCTTTCTACGATTCTGTTATTAACATGTTTGCACTTCGTTTACTTTTATCGCACAGACTTGGATTAGTCACACGATGCTCCAGTCGCCAGGTCCAGTACGTAATTAATATAAAATACCTAAAATAAACAAAAACTTATATTTGGGAGGTTCAAAATAATTATTTTAAACAAGATTTTTTACAAGGTTATGGTAACACTTTAGAACAAGTTACGCGTGGCCACTGTCAAAAATATCAAACTTTTCGCAAATGTTGGAGATCATCTTTCAGTTGAAAAAGACGGCCGAAACAGATGCATAAGATGCCAAAAGTTGTTTCTTGCAAAAATCTTAGGTATTTTAAAGAATTTAGAAAATATATAAAATAAAACTCATTTATCACTATTATAGTATTTTCTTTTTAGAAACAGAGGCATTTTTTATGATTTTTAAAGGCAGTCAACGTGTTAAAGTTGATTTTAATGAGAGAGGAATGAAAGAAGAAGAGGTCCTGGGAAAAAAGCGACATTCGTAGCTGTCAAATACAAGATTTTGGTACGAAACTCGAAATGCAGATGGAATTTTTACATCTGCTAAAGAAGGAAAATTATAACTGAATGACAGATGCACGTCTACACGCTGGAAGCGTAAACATTTCAAGAAGAATACAGAAGTAATTATAAAGTATGGAAAATCTGGATTACCGCCATACATCTTTTAATTTACGTCTATTAATAAAAAATATTACCTACAGTTAAAATTACTTCTAATAAAATGACCTTAAACCCTACTCACTTTACAAGTTAATAAATCTTTGATTAGATCAATATTGGCACAGAGCAGTAGCAAGACAAACAAAAACAAGTTAAAAGTCAATTAAGTGCCGTTGATTGGTTTATTAATACAGTATTGCATATATTTTAAAGTTAATATTACAATGTAGAAACAGTTCAGTGAACGTAAAATATCTAAACTTCGCATAAATATTAGAATAGAAAGATCAAAAGTGAAAATATCGAAAAGATTAATAATTTCGGATATTATTAGTTTAAATTTTGGGAAACATTATAAAGGAATATTTCTATGTGTAAAAATACAGGATCACTATACTAAAACAATTTTTAATTGAAGGTGATCACTTGGCAACATCGCTCTTAACGAAGCCTTTAACGATAACTTTTCTACGAAATCATATTCCACAATATTTTTAATTATTTATTTAAACACATAAGTAATTACGTAAAAATTAAATCTAAGACCGATGTAATTATTAAATTATCATGTGTCTTTTGACAAGTATCTTATAGTTATCTAACAAATTAAAGTAAAATTTTATTGTTATTATAGGGTACCTAATACAGTACTTCAAAAAAACAGAAAACTTTGGAAAATACTTATTTTTTTCATTAGACTAACAATCTGAAATTTTAACATACGATCTCGTCATTCCACGTCATTTTCTATTTTTATAGAATTACTGTGTGCTGTAAACGTTATATTTGTTTTTCTTAATTTGAAAGTTTTCTGGTGTTTGTTTATATAAATATAAAAATATAGTATAGTTCATATAAATATATAAGTTCATATAAATTAAAATGAAGTAAGCTAAACTATTATCATGTGAATACGTGTATATAGTAGTGCATTTGTTTATTTCAGAAAATTCTTGAAATATGAAATTAAGATGGCACTAACTACTAAAGAGTTAATAGCTTTGTTAGAAGAAGACTCAGATTGTGAAAATGCTGACTCACTTAATGTGGTTTATTTGCCGCCGAGATTAGATTAGAAAGTTTCTGATGTAGAAGACATTATGATAATATTATTTGTGAAGAATCAATAAAATCGTATATTGCAGGTACATAAGAAATACAAGTGATTGGAAATTCTGACGATTCTGATTATGATATTCCTCTGAACCACAGATAAAACGTCCAAAGAAAAAACCAGGCAAAAATAGTAAATCCAAATTTGTCTCAAGTTGTAAGAACATATACTCCTTCATGCTCAGTAGTAATTCAACATCAGTCTGATTGATATTTAAATAATATAAAAGCCAAGCATGGAGGCAAGTCATACATTGAAGTTTTTTCACTCTTTTTTGATAAAAAAGTAATTGAGAGCATTCTATTTTTTACAAATATTTATGCATCGCAGAATAACCGTCACGATTTTAAAATGAATAACATAGATTTAAAAAAAAATATTAGCATATGTATAGTATCTCGTTCACACTCTGCTTCAAGTTGATATGCATTGGTCAAAGGATGGGGGTAAAGAAGTGCACATTATAAAAGAAAGCATGAGCCGACATAGATTTATATTTATAATTTATAATAATGAAGAAACCGCTACATCAGTGTCAAATTTAGTACATGGACGTCAATCTAAATTTGCTTTACCAGATGAAACCAGATTCGACAATATTGGCCACATTACAAAAAGAGACGATAGTGCAAGAATGTAGGATATAGTAATACTATTTATTTATGTAAAAAGTGTAGAATGCAACTACACCCCGAATGTTTCGAAAATTTTCACCTTAAAATTTAATTTACATTTTAGATACAATTTGTTTCTTAATTAAAAATTGTACTGTTTTCCTTAAAAATAAGAAAAAAAAATCTTTTTGGTTGTAAATTAATCTTAATTTATGCGTTTTTATTCCAATCTAATAAATTAATTGTCAAATTTCTCTTTGTATATTGAGCGGCCGTTAATGGGTTAATACTATATAAAGAATAAACTTGCCTCAAATTTACTTTACTTACCCCAAAACTATTTTAAAGTTAATAATAAAGTCTATTTATGATTTTATATATTTGGGCCTGCGTAGCGCAAGCGGTTGGATGCTTGGCTCGCACGCCGGTGGTCCGGAGTTCGAATCCTACCGCCGGCAAAGAACAACTAGACATTTTTAAAAATGTCTAAAGGCCCCAGGTCGACTCAGCCTGAATACAATGAGTACCTTGGGTAAAACCAGGGGTAATAATAGGCGGTTGAAGCGTAGCACTGGCCATGTTACTTTCCTTGTATACCGTAGGCCCTAGATATAGCAGACTACCCTGCTATACTCCCAAAGCCGCGAAGCGGTATAAAACTGGAGACTATTATTATTATTATAAAGTCTATTTAATAAATATTTTCCCAACAAATAGAGCACACTACGCCTATGCACATATTTAATGTATAACCAATAAACTAACATATCAAATTTCTCTCATTCCCATTCTTTCTATGAACGTAAATATATATAGACCAGCAAAATATTGATAAGTTTACCGATGTTTCAAACTATTCATTGAACTTGTCTCACTATACACTCGTGAATCGCACCAATTTATATTGTTACGTGGGCAAATTTTTATGAGACTATATTACTTTTTTGCTTATTTATATGGGCGAAGCATACACAATAAAAATGACCCCGGTAAGATTTTACTGCTGACATTTTACATGGTTGCCGCTACCGTTTAGTTCAATTTGTAGATTAGTCACCTTTAATTGAAAATTGTCCGACTATATGTTATTTGTCAATCTTCTGACAGTTTGTGATTATCATTATAAATTTTTCCACAACAGAATAAAGATAATAAAATGCTCTATTATAAAAAAATCCTTAAAAAAACAGAACTAGCAAAGAGCAACCGAATTACATGTTGGCACTCCATTTAGTTTGTAACGATGATACATCAAAGTTCGAAGTACAGTTCGTTCGAGTTTGAAGTACACTTCAAAATATTATTTTTACTGATATAAAAGTTTTAATGCGTTCTGCAGCAAATTAGTTTTTACTGGAAAATACTATTTGTTTTAAAGTAAAACCAACGCTAGGAAACAAGTGTAAATATATACTACAGATATACATACTCGGATTTGTCGTTGAATGTCAGATAAAATAATTCGGTAAGAATAAAAAACCGGACGTTGTTGTATAGAGGTATAAATCTACTGATTACCGCACTTAAGCTTACCACAAAAGTCCTAACCAACCAAATCAATAAAACAACAACTTTATCAGATGAACGACAAGGATTCAGATCCGGAAGATCCTGCGTAGACGCCGTATTTGTACTAAGACAAATCACAAAAGGCCATCAAGTACAATAAACCAGCATATCTATGTTTTATAGACCTGACAAAGGCTTTCGATAGCATCCAAGTCGAAGACGTCTTACAGCTATTGTATAAAAGAATCATACCAATCAATATTATACAAACCATCGAAAACATTTACTTCCATAATCGAATACAGACAAAAATAAATAGAAAACTAACACAGTGTATACCAGTACAAAGCGAAGTCAGACAGAGTGACTCGTTAAGACCACTTCTCTTTAATATAATAATGGACGAAATAATACAAGCAGTACGTAAAGGCCATGGTTACGGAATGGGGAATAAAGAAATCTAAATATTATGTTATGCAGACGACGCCGCATTAATCGCCGAGACAGAAGACGAGCTCCGAAGATTAACACACATCTTCAACACAACAGCTAATAAATACAATGATAATATCAGCAGAAAAAACCAAATGTATAACAACACCTAAATACCCACTACGATGGAAAATCGAAATTGATGGAAAAATAATAAAGCAGGAAGCAATGTTTGGATATTTGGGAATAGACATAACTAGTTACGGAGATGTTGAAGAAGTACGACAACAAAGCATAAAAGCAAGCAAAGCCGCGGGATCTCTTAATGACACAATCTGGAAGAACAAACACCTAAGACAAGACACAAAAACAAGAATCTATAAAGCAGCAATTAGACCTATATTAACATACACGGCGGAGACAAGATCTGACACATCTAAACCGAGACGACTACTAGAAATAACAGACATGAAAATACTCCGACGAATATCAGGTAAAAGTCTGTTGGATAGGGAGAGAAGCGAAAACATAAGAAGAGCATGCAATATAGAAGACATACATGGATGGGTAACAAAACGGAAACAGGAGTAGAACGAACACATTAGTAGAATGGCAGAGGATAGGATAGTATGAATAGCACGAGATAAGTCACCAAATGGACGAAGAAGTATTGGCAGACCAAGAAAAAGATGGTGCGATAATTTAAACACTTTAGGAGGCTAATATTGAAGTAGAAACAGGCTTTAAAGCCTACATACTTTTAGCTTTTGAGGGTGTTCCAGATTAAGTTGATTCCTACATAGAAAGATTAGAACATTTGTTCACTGTTAATGTTGTAGAAGAAAATATAAAGGTTTCAATGTAAATCACAATAGGAGGTACGAGTCTTTTTCAGGTATTAAGAAACTTAGTGGCCCCACAGAAACCAATCGACTTTACGTTCGAAGAAGTGACAGGTAAACTGATTAAATATTTTTCTCCACCTATTTTCGAAATCTATGAACGTTTTGTTTGCAATTGTCCAAAAACCTGATCAATCTATCTCTGAGTACGGTGTGGAGCTAAGGAAGTTAGCAAATTCTTGTAATTTTGGACAGTTTCTAGAAGATGCTCTAGGGGTAGGTTTGTGGGATTAGGAACGAAGGAATCCAAAAGAAGTTGCTGGGTGATATAGGATTAACATTTCAGGGTGCTTCTCAGTTAGCCTTGGCCTCAGAAGTAGCACAGAAACAAGTGAAATTGTTGTCCGAAATGTATTAAACAAAGACAAGCAAAGAAATCCAAAGTTTAAATAAACTTTTGGCACAGATCAAAATACCTATAATCGCCTGAGAACAACTTGTAACAATTGTGGCAGAAGTCATAGAGGTAAATGTCCTGCTGAAAAATGTAGATGTTTTAATTAAACTTTGATCAAATGAAAGGCAGATATCGAGCACAGTTTATTAATTAAATCTTGCCCAAGTACTTTCGCTTCCTAGAGCATCTTCATCAAATTTGGTCTATCCAACAATCTTTGAGAATGTCATAAATATAAAATTGTACATTAACACCATACGACACTAGTCATGTTAATCTTCATACAGTGAGTTATGAGTCAAATTCTGCGTACCATGTAACCTTAAAGATAAACAATAAAAATTTAACCTTTGAGGTAGATACTGGTGCAAGTAGAACAGTAATGTATGTATCCAAATTTAACGATGTACTAAATCTAGTTTTAGAACCTGTAAATTACAAACTTACAATTAAATACATATCAATTACCATTAAGTTATGCACCATATGTTACAGTTAGTATATTTAAAACTAAAAAAATGTGATGATTTTTTTAGAAATGCTAATCATGGATTGGTCTTAATAAGATCTTTTTGTTGAGGGTTGTTTGATAGAAGTAAAAATTTAAAACAAAAGTTTGCTTTATACAATTGGTAAATTTAACAGAAAAAAAGGTTCTCAAGAGTTAGACGAAAAAAAGACCTAACCTTGGATGGCGTTCTGCCCCAAATTTTATTATTCTTACCTTTAGGGGGAGTCAATAGAAGTGTAAATTTAAATTTGCAACTAAACGTAACCGTTGCGTTAGCCGCCATCTTGAATTTTAAAATGAAAAAGACAATGAAAGAAATTGAAATTGTATACAATACAGGGTGGTCCTTAAGTAATTGTACAAAAAGAAACAGTAGATTTTACACTTTAAAATATTACGATTTAAGCCAAATTTCTTTAATAAAATGTTGATATTAAGAAAGATACAGGGTGTTAAAGAGCAAAATTAAAATTTTATTTTTCGCTATAACTTTCATGTTTGTAAACATTTATGTATAAAAAATTAAAATTGGGTACTTTTAAATATGACAAATTATAATTTGATACATACTTTGATGTAACTGATAGAGGGCGCCACTTATGCCACATATGGTGTAAAAATTTGCACTTAACTTTTTTGCTCTTTAAGTTACCTGTATTTGGGATAAAAAATATTAAAGATACATTATTTTAACAAAAAAAAGGTATACTTGTTAATAACTTTAAAACTCAATCGCATTTTAAAAATCAGCTGCATAATTCTGATCTAAGGCAATTACTCCATGCAACGAAGAAAAAATAGACAAAAACATTAATACTTCTGAATTTTGGTATAAAATACCTTTAACTTAAGTTAATCGTTAACAAAATATTAAATAAAATAAATATATCAGCAGGATAATTAATAATAGGATTTGACAAAATAACAGAATAATAGGATTTTACATAAAACATTTTACGTTTTATGTTAAATTAAAGTCATAATCAAAACATTTTGTTTACAAATCAAATCAAGAAATATTTAAACTAAATAACATAACTTTTTGTCAAAGTAAGTGTTCGATATGTCCACCATTTTCTTTAATTCATTTGTCAATATATTCCATCAAAGATCGTTTCATATTAAATAGCATCATTGGTTCTAAAGAAACTGCTGCAGTATTTATTTCTTCCCATAGTTGGTTGCGAATGTTTATGGGATTTTTATAGACATGTTGTTTTAATGCGTCTCAAGCACCAAAATCAAGCGGATTAAATTCGGGGCTACGTGGTGGCTATATTGTATAATGGATAAATATATTCTTTTGGATACATATCCAAATCTTATAGTATATTATGGAACTACATCTTATTTGTCGTAGAAGTTAAATAATGTATTAAACTTTGATTTATCTCGTTAATTGGTTACTTATATACACACGGAATAACCTATCGATGACATTACTTATTTATATGATTACGTTACAGCTTACTAGTAACTATAATTACATCTCGAACAAATGGATTATTCTGATTTACTAACCAACTAATATTATGCTGAACTAAATTGCCTGTGTGTTTACTATACTCATACCAATGTCGGTTATTAGGACAACGATGATGTTTGTGTAAAAATGCTGAGCCTTTCAGGTTAGATTTGTAGCAAAAGTATTATGAAACAGGACACATATTGTGTTATTCAATACCTGTGCTCTAGTTTCTATTTGTCCTAATAAAAATGGGTAAAGAATTT
Organism: Diabrotica undecimpunctata; assembly: GCF_040954645.1. Lineage (NCBI taxonomy): Eukaryota > Metazoa > Arthropoda > Insecta > Coleoptera > Chrysomelidae > Diabrotica > Diabrotica undecimpunctata. Next base: position 31,263,880 of record NC_092807.1, on the reverse strand, counting down.
ACGTAATGAACAATAAGTATTCTTTTCGGATTTTTTATAAATTAAATAATTATATCAATATCTCACCACATTGCCAAGGAATATGGCTATCACAACCAATCTAACGTTCAGAAAAGTTGTATCTAACTGTCTTCTCTCTAGAATGTGGTGGTGTACCACCTTGCATAAATCACATATTTTGGGTTTTTAGCATTTTACAATAGAGAAAAAGTAATACAATGTCATTATAGAAACTTAAGAAGCGATAGCAAAGGGAACTTGTAAACATGATGACGACCAACGTCTGAATACGGACACGGCACCTAAAGAAGAAGATGAAATATCTTTTCTCCAATAAGATATTTAGCACCCATAACAAAGCATTTTGTGATGTTACATTATCATCTTTGAGTTGTTTTAATACGAATAAACTATAAATTTTTCTTATCTACAGGTATTCAGTGCTTTATCGCACAAATATCAAACTAAGAATTATTATGCAGCTGACTTATAAAATGCATTTATCTCGAAAACGGTTGAATTTTCAGGTTACTAACAAGTATACCTTTTCTTTCTAAAAATAAAGTATCTTTAATATTTTTCAACACAAATAGAGCTAACTTAAAGAGCAAAAAAGTTAAGCGCAAAACACATGTGGCATATGTGGCACCCTCTATTAGTTACATTAAAGTAAGTATAAAATTATAATTTATCCTACTCAAAAGCATCCAATATTTGTCCAAAAATATTTACAAACGTAAAAGTTATAACGAAAAATAAAATTTTAAATTTCCACTTTAACACCCTGTATCTTTCTTAGTATTAACATTTTATTAACGCAAGTTGGCTTAAATCGTAGTATTTTAAAGTGCAGAATCTACGGTTTCTGTTTGTACAATTACTTAAGGACCACCCTGTATATTTCTCTTCATTTTTTCTGGGGTAAATTCACTTACTTAGTAAAGTTAATAATAAACGAGATACTTCAATAATCTTGCTTCCTCCTCTTCCACAATGTTTTCCCTTAACTCGGACAATATCGACCGTAAGAAAAAATTTAAAAAAAGAAATTGTAGGAAATCGCATTTGGAACAACTTCAGTTTTTACCATTTTTGCCGAAAAGTGGAAAATGCCGGAGATATTGAGCAAAACGGTTCTCTTTTAAAATAAAGATGGCGGCTGAAGCAACGGCGGAATTCAGTCGCGATTTTAAATTTACGTTACTATTGACCCCCTAAACTTAGAATAATAAAATTTGGGGCAGCTTGCCATGCAAGGTCAAATGCTATCCCGACTAGACTATCTGACAAGTAAGTCATTTGAACTACTACTACTACTTTTATAAAATCCCAAAATTGGCTATTTGAAGTACATAATCTGTGAGGTTTTCCTGTTTATATTTAGTTAATTACTTTGTTGTACTAGATGGTTTTTGAAAATCTGCAAATAGACAAATCAACTATGTTTGAGTAATATTTAATTGCATTTTTAAAATCAAAATTGGACTGTTGGCACATATTTAACATTATTTATAATTTACTTATTAGTTTTACAATTATTGAACAAAGCATATAGCAAATATCATTCCTCTTTTGTATTTTTTTTTAATAATATAATTACACAAATCACATAAATCATCTTTGTTGCAGAAATAGATATGGTAACAGGGAAATGCTAGTAGAAGACGATTATTGTGAAAAACAAATGAATGATTTAGAACATTTTTCAGTAAGTAAAAATTTTGTATATAGATCATCATCATCATATCATCCTCATGATCATAACCTCTTTGATCCCTTCCGATCTTGTTTACCAGCTTCTTCTATCCTTCCCTCTTTTTCACTTTCTTTGTTGCTTCCTTTTATGTTATTCTCCTTTAGTTCTTTTTAGTTTATTTTATTTTGTTCTGGTTAAATTTCTAGTGTTTTTTTATGTGTATGTTTTGTCTTTTCTTCTTTTTCATGGAGTCTTGTAATGCAAGCCTATCAAGCAATGCTTGATGATAATCTTCTTAATGTATGACTAATCCATCACTACTTAAGGTTCCTAATTGTAATTTTCAATTTTTCATGATTAGTTAACCTTTATAGTTCTGTATTTGCGATTATAGTTGACCCTATAAAGCGTCACAGTATTTCTTTCGTTTATTGAAGTTATCGAAGACCAGACCTTCCGCAGTAAGCAAAGATAATTTTATACAAGCCCTATTCTCCATTGTATGTTGCTCGTTGTGTTTTATGTAGTTCAATTTAGAAGTTTTGTTCTTATTAAATGGTAAGGCATATATCACCAGCAAAGTCCACGTCTTCTAGTTTCTCGAATCTATTCCATTGTATTAATATCTAAGAATGTTATAAATAATGTTGGTGTAAAAATACACTTCTTTTTTAATATTTATTTATTGTGACAGTTTGCGCTCATGTTCTACTTTTTCCGTGTAGGTACTCATCGTAGAAACATCGTAATCATCCTTATGTATTTATCTGATAATCCATATTGTTTTAATATAACCCACATTATTTTCAGTTAATTATATCAAACGCTTCTTTACGCCATTGGTTTGGAGATAATTTACTTTACTTTAGAAAGTTTACTTTTCCTACCCTGGGCATTCCCCTAAAACCACCCCTGGCTCTTAGGGGAAAAACGTAAAAAATCGATTTACCAAAAATCTGTGCGTGTTAGAAAAAATATTTCAAATAACAAATGTAGCTGAGACAATTTTAGCATCGGTTATTACTTCATAATTTTCAAATCAAAATATTCCGAAAACGGTAAACAGTATCGAGTTTTATCTAGAGTACCTTTTTGGCGTAAAATTGTATGATATTGTTGTGAATTTATTAATTGTTATGTCTTTAATTTATAATGTCTTTATCAAAAGGTTCTTATCTAAATTTATTAAAAAGCACAATAACTGATATTAATTTATTTATCACTAAATATACATAATTTATTTTTAAGCGAACGTAACATTTTATATCGCGGGCGCGAATCTTCTTTATTAACTGTCCCTTCCAAATAAAATGTCCTGTTAATATATGCCAGTGCCGTTATCTCGAAAAGTCTAAAACCTTCTTGAGTAGACGACGGCGAAACGGTAAAGGCAAACTGGATTTCCCTCGCATCGGTTCGACCTTTTTTTCTGGAAGGTCGTTCAGGTAAATAGAAGCCTTTTGTAAAATCTAAAACATATTAGAATTAGTCATCATATATTTACAGTTATTTTTAGGCCAGGATATTTATAGTAACAATATTTAAGTTCACTTGAAATTTATAATTAATAATTCTACCTTTAAAAAAGTTATGTTGAATAATACTTGGTACGAACTTTACAACTAGCCCCCTCTATGAGAGTTAGATATATAAACAAATTCATGGTATGTCTCAGCCTTTCAAAATATATTCATATATATAAAAATTCATTACAATGTTACCAGTAGTTTCGGCAAAATCGTAAAAATATGAAACTTTTTTTTCTTAATCACCCTTTATCTTGAAAGCGGCTTCCCATTGACCAATTGACCTGGAAATCCCTAAAATCGCTACAATACGCGATTGTAAAAGTAGGCGATTTTCAAGTCAGGAAGTCAGCCAACAAAAAAATGGACAAACCACTAACAAAAACCGGCGACAGACAACAACAAAAAATAAACAAAAACAAAAAACCCGGGCACTTAGGGCCCAAACTCTTGAGCACCAAGTCCTTGAACCGGACGTTGCCCGGAGCGGAAGCTTGAGGCCCAAGCAAGCAATTTTAGTTTCGCGGAAAACTCATTAGAGGATTATAGGACTAAAAGGGAATAGGGATAAATTAGGGAACCATGTTGGACTTCTATTACCCAGGACTCCCACATGAAGAGCATTTGGCTGATAGTTGTGCCTGTAGGGGGAAATGGAATGGTCTGGAGCATTGGAGCGAGGTGGAGTGACTCCTGTTTTACTCGAGTTAATACATCTCACTCCAATGAATTGTTACACCTGAACGTAATTCTAAGGGGTAAACATGTCTCACAGGCTGGGTTTAATTAAATTGCTTGCTTGCTTCAGGAAGTCAGTCCCTCACGGGCTCTCGAGTCACCTGCACTCTAGGGGCTCTGCTCCTTCTTAAACTTCCAGACTCTGCTGCTGATTTATTATTTCAACTACATATTGGTGTTTTATTTTGTTATGTAAGGAATAGCTTGTCTTTTTCAAGACAAGCTATACCAAATACATCAACTGTCCATAGCCAAAATGTACTGAGCAGAGGATTCTTCACCTGTGACGGTCGAAGCCCGCTGCAAAACGTATAAGGACACAAAGGCGATTCGACCCCTTTCTCTGATGAAACAACGCTTTCCTTTTTTTGAAATACCGTGAATATGTATTTTAAAATTATAAAATATATATTGTAAAAATTATAAAAAAAAACAGGTCAACATTTTAAAACTTCTTGACAGAATCTCACAGAAATCTAGGTAGGTAACACAAGGGCTTTCAAATAAGGTCTTATATGCCATATGACGTGCGTTTTATGGTTCAGAAAATAGTTTGGAAGAGGCAACCTTCAGACACGCACTGTAAATACACATGCCTTAGAGTTTGTGACAGAATTTCTTACTATCCCGTGCTTGTTGTTCCTATTTCTCTCAGCTCTTCATAACCATTTATTTCTTGATCATCCTTTTCTTCATTTATCTCCATCGCCTGCTATTAGTACTCTCTCAACCTGTGTGTTACCTTACTACTTTTTACATTGTCCATTCTGTACTTTATGTCTATCAAAGCCATCATTTACCAATATTGTGAACCTATTTCACTGCTGTACATAGTTGACTATCTACATCTGATCTGTTGTACATAATTTATTTTTTATCTGTAATAATAATCTTTTAAAGCTAATTGTATGTAGCTTTATAACCATTCTTTGTGTTTATATAAAATCGCTATTCAGGACAATCACCGTTTAATACATTTTTACGATCATATCCCGTATACGCATTTACTAATACAAATATTTTTCTTTTTCAGATCTAACCATGGTTTCTAGTACACTAACATTTATAATTCCTACCTGCAACCAAAGAGATTACAGTTATAATTATGAAAAAAACGAGAAAAGAGTTTACTGAACTGCATCTAGAGATAAGCCCACGATCGACCCACCATCAACCATCATTAGCATGGAATGGATGGAAAACGGTTTATTTATTATTTATAGATTGTGATATATCTCTACATTCACTCATGTTTAGTTAGAAATGCCTTCGTCTGACAGAGAACCTATATGTCTATTAGACCGAAGTGAAATACATATTATTTTGTAAATAGTTCTAACAATACGCCGGTAAAGACTAGATATATTTTTAATCTTTTGTAGTGTTTAGAATATTGTGTTTTTACTGGGTGACATATCGATATGTCGAAATAACATTATCATATCTAAAAAAATCAAAATTAAATTAAGTTTTAGTATAAAAGAATTCCAGCATTGTAGCTGTATTAATGCTAAACTTGGTAGATATAAGATTACAACTGTCCGATATCAAACCAAATGTAAAAGAACTTGGTTAAAACAAGACACAGCTTTAATACTCTCATTATTGTTGAGAGTTTTATAAAGCCTTATGATTTTGAATTTATAAGTAGCATCATACAATACAAACACAATATTCTTTCACTAATTTGATAAAGCTTCCTATAGAGATAATATATTTTGAACTTTAGAATTTTTACTGTAATATTTGATAACAAGGTGGGGCAAATAATATTGTTGTGAATTTATTAAAAGGTTCAATATTTATAACACTTACGGATTTAATTTATTTCTTTATTTATTTTAACTTATCTGACAATAATTTATTATATCCGTACGTGACAAATTCGCGTGCGCGGGTCTTGAGAATTAACTGTCCCTCCATATAAAAATGTTGTATTTATATACGAAATCCTGATATACTAGAACAGCATCGAAAGATCGAGAAGCTTGGCCGGCTCATTCACCATAATTTTGGTTCTAGACTTCCACCGAAATTTCTACAATAAAACAGAATAATTAGTCATAAAAGTTAGGCCAGTATATTTATCGTAACATTGCCCCCCTCTTAAAAGATGGTTCCTCCTGGAACCTTGTCGGGACTGGAACCGGAACTGTATGCTGGTATCGGCAACTGGACCCTCTTTTACAACTTCCAGTTGTATAAAAATGACAAGGGACGGTTTTCTCTCCGCACCAGTAACTATGCGGATTGCAACAGACTAACACCTGGACTTCGGTGTCTTTAAAGATCTCCTCCACCATATTTCGGATAACCCTCCAATCTAATTGGCGGCACTCCAACTTTGGCATGGCTAACTTTTGCACGTCGGACTCTAGTACGTGCCCTCTCAATTGAAGTAAGGCTTCCCATACATCTCGGTAGGTAGGTTGGTCACGGGCAGTGTCTTTTGTTACCAGGTAGAAAAGGTAACGTGATGCATCTTGGAGTTTCAAGGTTTTACCGGACGCTGGCACTTGGCATTGAAGTTCTGCAACTCGACCAAACTTCCTTCGAAAGACGGATGCCAACCCTGGTGCGTCTTTGATACTGGCCGGGATGGTAAGGGCCAGCGAGTAGTCATCGGGGAGCGCGAGTAGATCTTGCTTTTCTTCAGTGGTAACACCATGTCTCGCTTTACCGGTACCTCCATAGGCACCCATGAATTCCTCAAACGTGAGGTCAGACACATCTTGGACTTGGTTTACTTCCACTTCTTCATCTACGTCGTGGTCACCTTCGAAAGATGCCAACCGGTTATGGTGTACTATCATCGGCTTTCCCCTCGGAATCTTGCTTATTCGGTAGATGACATCGTTGATCTTCTCCATGATGAGGTATGGACCTTCCCAAAACTGCTGCAATTTGGGAGAACAACCTTTTCGCTTCTTGGGATTATACAGCCATACTTTGTCGTTCTTCTTAAAGCAACCCTTTTCGGCTTGTGTATCGTACCGTTTCTTCATTCGGTCGCTAGCGATCTGAAGGTGGGAACGGACCAACTCATGTACATCGTCCATTCTTCTTCGTAATTCGATCACATAATCTTCACCTGCTACATCTTCTCCAGGTCGACACCCAAACTCTAGATCACAAGGTAGTCGCATTTCGCGTCCGAATAGGACTTTCGCTGGTGTCTGGCCTGTTGATTCGTTAACAGCAGATCTGTAGGCCATTGTGAAGAACGGAAGGTATTGGTCCCAGTCTCGCTGATGATCGGACACCATCTTTGTCAAATATTTGCCAACTGTCCTATTCATCCGTTCTACCATACCATCAGATTGCGGATGATATGCTGTAGTTCTTGTTTTCTTCATGCCTAGTCTATCACATATTCCTTGGAATAGATCGCTTTCGAAGTTCCTGCCTTGGTCACTATGGATCTCCAAAGGCACTCCAAATCGGCTGATATATTCTTGGATCAACTTATCTGCAACGGTGGCGGCCTTCTGGTCTGGAAGTGCGTAAATCTCGACCCACTTACTGAAGTAATCCATTACTACCAGCATGTACTTGCCTCCATTTTCACTTTCTGGAAATGGCCCAGCGATGTCCAAAGCTATTCTTTCAAACGGGCTTCCAACATTATATTGTCTCATAGGAGCTCTCCTTTTTCGGTAAGGCCCGTTACTCGTGGCACAAATAGTACATTTCTTACACCAGTCTTTTACATCGTCGGAACTGTTCATCCAATAAAACCGTTCCCGAATTCGCTGAAGGGTTTTCCTTACACCAAAATGCCCTCCCGATGGACTGTCGTGTAACTGACGAAGTACTTCGGTTATTCTGCTCTTTGGGATCACCAACTGTCTTCTCTTCTCTGAACCGTCATCATTTTCCAGGACTCGTTTAAGCAAGCCATCTTCGATGATAAATGAGTCCCACTGGGCCCAATACGTCTTAACTACTGAGCATAGGTTTGATATTTCCTGCCAAGGTGGTCGACGGTTTTCCTCTTTCCATTTTCGGATTTTCTGTATAACTGGATCTCTCTCTTGTTCTTCCCTGATCTTAGTAGGCGTCCAGTCGTCGTTGACAATCGTCGTTCTTAGCACTGCTGCTTCCTTGGATTCCGTTTTGTTGCAGTGGGAACACTCTGCTGAGCATGGCCTTCTGGAAAGAGAATCAGCGTTTCTGTGGCTAACTCCGGCCCGGTGCTCAATCTTAAAATCGTATTCTTGGAGTCGTTCGATCCACCTGGCTATCTGACCCTCTGGATTCTTAAACTGCATCAACCACTTAAGGGCGGCATGGTCGGTTCGGATTAGAAACTTTCTGCCATAGAGATATTGATAGAAGTGCTCTACTGATTTCACTACTGCCAGAAGTTCTCTTCTCGTGACGCAATAATTCCGTTCTGGTTTTGAAAGAACTTTACTAAAATATCCGAGGACTCGTTCCTGTCCTCCTTGAATCTGAGACAGCACTCCTCCAATTCCCACATTACTTGCATCCGTATCTAAGATGAACTCTCCTTCTGGCAGTGGATACCCCAAAATTGGTGCTGTTATTAAATGCTTTTTCAACGTTTCAAAGGCATTTTGGCAGTCTATATCCCAGCGGTATTCTCTTGATTCCTCTGTAAGTCGCGTTAATGGCTTAGCGATATCTGCAAACTTCTTAATAAACCTCCGGTAGTAAGTACATAGTCCAAGAAAACTTCTCACTTGATGTTTGTCAGTTGGTTTTGGCCATTCCTTAATGGAATCGATTTTTCCCTTATCCACGGCCACTCCTTCTTTACTGACTATATGACCCAGATAATTGACTTTACCTTGAAATAGCTGGCACTTCTTGGGGTTTAGCATCAATTGGGCAGCTTTAAGTCGATTAAAAACGTTTTCTAAATTCCTCAAATGATCTTCGAATGTCTCCCCCAAGACGATTATGTCATCTAAATAAACCAGGCATGTTTTCCAAGATAACCCTCTCAACACATTTTCCATAAGCCTCTCAAATGTCGCAGGAGCATTACAGAGTCCAAATGGCATAACGTTGAATTGCCACAATCCAGATCCTGTGGTGAAGGCTGTCTTTTCTTTATCTACTGGGTCCATTTCTACCTGCCAGTATCCAGACTTCAAATCCAAAGTAGAAAACAATTTACTTCCAGCCAATGTGTCCAATGTGTCATCGATCCGAGGCAGAGGATAACTATCTTTCTTGGTAACGTTGTTCAGCAAACGGTAATCCACACAGAACCTCGTCGTTCCGTCTTTCTTCTTAACCAGGACCACCGGAGAGACCCATGGGCTCGTAGAAGGTTCTATCACCCCGTCTTTCTTCATTTCCTGAACAATCGTTTCAGCTTCCTCTCTTTTCGCCTGTGGTAATCGTCGAGCTGTTTGACGAATTGGCTTAGCATTACCAGTATCAATTTTATGCTTAACAACCGTAGTTCTTCCCGTCTGTCCTCCTTTCGGTACGAAAATATCACGATACTGCCGAAGAAATTCCCTTAATTTCCTTTTCTCCATCTGATTTAGAGACTGTCCTGCAACTGCAACCATTTGGTCGAATTTATCGTTGGAATTATCAGATGTTGTCGCCTGACGGATTAGGGATGTCACAGGTACACAAGTTCCTACTTTTGTCTCTTTCTTTATGGTCACTGGGTAGTCGTTGACATTGATAAGTCTCACAGGAATTTCTTTAGCCGAAGTCACCAATTCCTTTCCAATTATGATTCCACGGCCAACCTCATCGTCGTGGTTCCAAGGCTCCATCATAACAGGTCTCCCTTCGTCTACAATTCCCTGTAGTCGCGCTACTATGATCGTTTCGCTTCTCGCAGGCACGACTGTATCTTCTGTAATGGCTGCTTGCACAGTGTTGTCATTATGTGGATGGAAAAATACCTCCTCGTTGCCAACTTTGATTACCTTATTCTTAAAATCCAATTGGAATCCATGCATATTCATTACGTCCATTCCTAATATAACATCCTCTTCGATGTCAGCAACTATAACAGTATGGACGAACTTTTCTGCTCCAATTCCCAATTGTACCTGGATTTCTCCATGAATGTTGGCATTTTCACCTGTAGCGGTCCGAAGTTGTAACCTCGTTGGTAACAGTTTCTTTCGGCTGTTTATAACTGTCGGGCGTATAATGGTTCTGGTCGCTCCGGTATCCACCAACAACGTATGTCTTTTACCATTTATTTCTCCATCTACATATACACTATCTTCACGACATTTCAAAGAAGCTATTAGTATAAGAGGGTCTTTGGAAAAGTTCCGGGTCGAAGCTGCTCCCCTAAAGCCGACTCGTTCTGGTTTTTCCGATGGTGAGTTTCTTGATTTTATGGTCTTCGTTTTCTTGCATGTCATGCTTTTTATCAAATTAAAGAGCTGGTCAAGTTTATCTTCATCTCCTTCCTCTTTTACAGTCCTAACTTTACTGTACCCGCCAGAGGCCTGCGTAGCTGACTCGTATTCGAGGGCGGCGGATAAGACATCAACCAGCGTCTTGTGACGAGCTAATCGTAGTGTTCTCTGCATTTCATGATCACGAAGACCATCAATAAACGTTTGAACGGCCAATTTTTCCATCATGTCTTCGGGAGCTGTTGGATAAGCATATCGTACTAATCTGGCAATATCTACCTCATATTCTTGAAGAGCCTCATCTTTCTTCTGTCTACGATTTTTAAGCTGCGACTGATATACATGCTCCAAATGTTCGTGGCCATATCGCATATTTAACCTCTTCTTCAGTTGTTCGAAATCATCGGTCTCCTCTACTGCTATGGTCTGAAGCACATCTAGGGCATCTCCTCGAAGAGCGATAGTCAGGTTTACCGCCTTTTCTTTTTCAGACCATCCATTTGCTCTTGCGGCTGATTCGAACTGTTTCATGTAGTTGTTCCATGACGATTTTCCATCGAAAGTTGGGACTTTCACATGGACAGAACCTCCACTTCCTTCAAATTTCGGCCGTGTTTCCAACTTACATTTCGTCTCTTCTTCTTTTGTCTCCACTGTAATTGGATTGTTTCCTCTCTCTGCTGTCCCTGTTTCCTCCATCTTCCTTTCCATCTCTTTAATCTTTTCTTCGAAGGCCAACATATCGGCAGCAACTTGGTTTTTTAACGAAGACACTCTATCGTCAAGAGCAGATATCTCTGAAGTGACTTTAGAGATGTTAGCAGAAACTTTGCTTTCCAGAGAAGAAATCTCGTTAGAAACTTTGCTTTCTAAAGAAGCGATGTTGCCGGATACTTTGTTCTCCAATGATGCGATGTCGCCGGAAACTTTGTTCTCTAATTTCGAAATCGACGAGATGACAGCATCTTCAAATATATAAGTCTCTGGATCTAGTCCTTCTTCTAGCAAAGCGTTCTTTAGTCGTTGGACTAACTCAGCCTTTTTTCCGGTAGAAGCTAATTCTCTGTCTTCGAGATGTCTTCTTAAATTAGTCACTGTCAGCTCATAAATCGTAGCCATTTTCACAATTTATTTTATATTCACTTGTAATTTATTTTCGCAATTTATCTAAGTATTCCACTGTTCTGACACCATTTGTTGTGAATTTATTAAAAGGTTCAATATTTATAACACTTACGGATTTAATTTATTTCTTTATTTATTTTAACTTATCTGACAATAATTTATTATATCCGTACGTGACAAATTCGCGTGCGCGGGTCTTGAGAATTAACTGTCCCTCCATATAAAAATGTTGTATTTATATACGAAATCCTGATATACTAGAACAGCATCGAAAGATCGAGAAGCTTGGCCGGCTCATTCACCATAATTTTGGTTCTAGACTTCCACCGAAATTTCTACAATAAAACAGAATAATTAGTCATAAAAGTTAGGCCAGTATATTTATCGTAACAATATGTTTAAAGTCAAAAATTAATATCACAAATTAATGGTATAGAGACAGATTTTAATCTTTTACTGTGAGTGAACTAGACGCTTAATACGATATTTTATGTTCGCATTACAAGAATGCAGGGCTAAGGTAATTAATTCTTTCGATAAAAGAATATCAAGAAGACAATATTTCACTGGTTTGATCCTTTTTCCATCGAACCTTTATGGGTAAAAGGGGAAAACAATGTGATTTAATAAGAATGATTTTACGGAAGTTCTTTATTGATTTTACTAAAACTCCAACAATTATAATCAAATTGAAATTATTTTTTATAGACCATTTTAGAAGAACCCCTAAAAATTATGTAAAGCATGTATTAATGACTTAACTCTTTACCGTTGTATCAATATTAATGATCCAGCTAATAGGTATTTAGCATGATACTATAACTAACATATATGTTTGTTATAGTATTATTGGTATTTAGAAAGAGAGTGATATTTACTTAGTACTAAATAAGTAAATTTTTGTTCCTTCCCTTATGAAAATGATTGCCAAACAAATATATATTATCTCTAAAATAATATAATTACTATATTTCTGCGTAACTGTAAATAGTAAACATCTAATGTATATTTTTTATATAGAATCCATTCTATATTAGACTTATTAGTCGTGATAATTAAAAAAATAAATATTGTAAATTTAATTCGACTTGCCATATAAAATAAGAAGCTTTTAGATTGTAGAATATAAGTAATTTTAAGTTCTTTTAAATTGATGAATGAGTAAATGTGAATGATTGTAATATAATTGGTTAATTTTATATCGTTGTTTTATTTTATTATACGAGTATTATATAATTTAAGCAGCTGTGCTGATATTACTTAAACGAGGATGTGCCCTGTTTTGCGGGAAGCAAAGTAATCGAGGCACACTGAAAACTATTTTAATGGTTTATTAACAAGAAATTAGATACTATAACAAGTAAGAAAACAATGTTGCTCAGCAGACGATTGACATATGCATGTTCTTCCTGCACCTGTTGGGCCGCTGGAATGTATGTTGGTTTGAGTCGATCCATGGAAATTTATTGAGGAACATTTTGGACATCTACTGTGATAAAGTTTTCACTACGTTCCAAAACTCTACACGGGCCGATATAGGGTGGTGGAAGTGGAGGTTTCACTTTATCGGCCCAAATAAACACATGAGTCGTGGTCTGCAGATCCGGGTGGACAAAGGCAGTGCGGGCTGAGTGGTTGCTTGTTGGTACAGGCCGCAATGCTCTCATGGTCTCACGTAGTCGTTGGAAAAAACTATGTTCGTCTGGCGCAGCAGCACTAGGGACAAGCAGCTGTCCAGGGAGACACACTGGCATACCATAAACTAACTCGGAGGCTGTACATGATATAGATATATTTGAAAGTGTTTCAAAGTTTAAGCATGGCCAAAGAGAGGGCTTCAACCCACGATACTGCAACAGCGGCGATGAGAGCAGCTTTGAGTATTCGGTGACAACGTTCAATACACCCGTTTGACTGTATGTGGTAGGCAGTGGTCTTAATATGATGTACTCCTAGTATTATCTTGAGCTGGCGAACCAACTAGCTCACAAATTGTCTACTTCTGTCTGTAGTTATGGTTGCTGGCACACCAAACCGGGATATCCATCCCTCAAGAAGCTTCTGTGTGACTACTTCCGTTGTAATATGTGGGATAGGAATGGCCTCTGGCCATCTCGTGAAACGATTGATGATTGTAAGTAGGTATCGAAAGCTCTAACTTGTTGGAAGTCGGCCCACGATGTCGATATGTATGTGTGCGAATCGATCGTCAGACATTCCTAGAGGTTTCATAGGTGTACCAGTGTGACGTCCAATTTTGGCACGCTGATATTGGATGCACTCTCGTGACCATTGGTTGACTTAGCGATTCATGTTATGCCAAAAAAATCGTTCAGCAATCATTCCTAATGTAGCAGCGTGCCCTGGGTGGGACTACGGTGTGTAACTTCAGGACAACATCTCTCTGGAATACAGCTGGTACTTAAACTCGTACACGACCATCTTGGACTGAACAAAAAATGGGTCGCTGGCTGTCTGGTAGAACTATGCGTTGTAACTATGTAAGGAACTGGCAGGATCGTTCAGGGTCTGTTGGAGACCCTCATCTGTTGCCTGAGCTTCGGATAGCCGGTCATACTCAATGGTAATGGGTGCTGTACCAGCGTCTACTTCAGGTCGTGAGAGACAATCGGCAACGATATTTTCTGCACCCTAAATGTGTCGAATATCGGTC